>NC_056744.1:1281199544-1281292044 GCF_019279795.1 Protopterus annectens | reverse complement strand
TGCAGTAGATGCCATACCTCTATACACCTGCATGCCACATAATGTGTAAGTGGAATGGCTGAGAGGTTATTTGGCAAAACATATAATACAACATTTACCAATAGACAAATTACTGCAATTTTTACCTTCCCTGATTACTTTGACAAAGTTTGTCATGTTCCAGGGCAGGCCTTTTGCTAATTTCAAGTGTAGCTTTAGGTTATATTTTAGTATCAACTTTTGCAAATACTTTGCTTGAGCCAGCTAGGAAGAGAATTGTTTATACAGGATTGAATCGTTTAGGAATGCTTATATTAGATATGCAGACTATTGTTTTGCATAAAAAGGACAAAGTCAGGCATTTTATTCATTTTATGGATGAAATGAAGTATGAACTTCTTGGCATTTACATATGCTTTTCTAGGAACAGTATTTAGATGGTATTTGTTATTTGATGATGTGACAGAGATGAGTACGTCATATAGTCTTAGAAAATTAACCTTTACAAATGGTTACTTGCAGTTGACAGTCATCATCCATTTCATGTTACAACAAATGCATTAAAAGGGCAGTTGTTAAAATAATCCTAGATAATAGTTTGGATTGCCATTTTTGTAAAGAACTGGATGAGTTGAATGTAATGCATGCTTTTATAAGAGATAACCTAACAACATCAGTGGAAAGATGGCTGAAAAAGTAGCACACACACCTTACATATTCTTCTATCCTAAAGGTTGGGGAAATGTGACTGAATACAAATTTTGTAATTCTGCAAACACGGATTTTCACTTGGCTATGTGGATCACTTATAGTTTGGGCATCACTAACATTAAGGTAGTAATTAAAACTTAACTGGAAAATATTTATGGGAAAAGAGCAGTTTTGCAATATTATTGGTAAAGAATTGGAGAACATTTCTAGGAGCAAGATTCCAAAACAAACCTGTGCATAGTACAGTGCCCCAAAAGAAGACGTACTAAGGGCAAAACAAGAAAACAAGAACCAAAAAAAGGTAAACCAAATTTTTGTATGTGTAGGGGTGAACTATGTTATGTGCTGTGTACACTATGTACAAAAAAACATTAACGCCCCTAATGACAAAAAAAAATGCAAGAAAGTAGTACATCAATACTTTATGGCAAGCATTCAGTAGATGCCACTTATGCTTGACATTCTTACCAGAAATCATAGGTTCATAGGACAATGCTAGGCTATTGGCCTGGAGGCCTTTGTAAGCCTAGCTAAGAATTTTGCCCATGTTCCCACAAAGTCAGCACCTGTTTCCCCTGTCTATCAGGGATACAGGTGGGATCCCAGGGGTGTATTTTCTGTTTCCCATCCAGTCGTCCTGGTTCCTATTAAAGACGGCTAGTGAAGTACTCTACTTGACATGGAGAGGGAGTCTATTCATAGATGGGGGAGTCTTTGGGACACAAATCTATCCCAGCAATAAGTTCTATTAATGTCACAAACCAGGTTGAGGCTTTGCGTGTGGGTTACATGAGTTGAGTTTGACTTATGGATATGCAACAACTTCATCAAGGCTGGGTCTGAGATGGCCTTGTATGCCAGACATAGGTCACCTCTGAGCAGTCTGTACGAGACTGATTAGAGGGACAGGACTTTTAGCCTATATATATATATATAGGATAGGTGTTTGAGATCCTGGATTTTCTTGGTCAGGAACCTCTGTGGTTTATCCAGCTCCTGCATGTGCTTGGCAAGGCTTAGCAAGGCACATGCAGAAGGGGGCATTGTACTTGACAATGGGTCTGATAAGGGAGGAGTACAGGGATCCTTGTTCTTGGATGAAATTCTCTTACTTATGAGGTGGGCCATGTAGAAAGCCTTCTATACAATGAAGGCAATTTGGTGGCCAAAAGTCAGGTTACTATCAAACTGGGTGCCCAGGTACCTCACAGCTGATTGCATGCTTAGTACATTGTTATTAATGTGATAATTAGTGGAGAAACCATTTTTCCCAAAGAGGTTAATGATGCATTTATTGGCATTCAGTCTGAGGCCATGCTTCTGTCACCAGTCATTAGTTTGGGTAAGGCCCTTTTGGAGGATGTTCACATCACTAGGGGAATTTAAGACAGTGCAGTCATCTGCAAACTTGGTCAACCATAGACCACTGGATTTAGCTTGCACCTCAGAAAAGTATATTCCAAACAGTAGCGGATCCAAGACCAATCCTTGGGGTGTGCTGCTCATTAAGGGTCTACTGATAGAGGTGGCTTCCCCTCTTTTGACTGAGTGGGTTCTATCAGTGAGCATGTTAGATACCCATCTGGTAAAACAAACTGCTGACCAAAGAAAAACTGTTGTAAAAAGAAACAGGTGGAATCTCTCCAGAAACCCTCCGGAAGCCTGAAATAAGTCACTCAAAACATCGGAGACAATAAAAGAAAATGTCTATTTTTAAGCTCAACACAAGCTTTTCGTCAGTTTGAGAAACCAACTTCTTTAGAACGGATACAACGTCATAACAATAGACCCCCTGTTATATCCTAAGCCTTCCTCTCACATGATCACAAAAAATATATTAAAATACAAAAAATGCATTACTATGTTAAAACTATGCAAAAACAGTAAAATAAAATGCCCTATATACAATATGAATGCCCCGAATCAACCTAGACTGAAAGTCAATTAAAAAACATTAAAATGTGAAACATGCTGTCACAGAACATATCCTGCACGAAACTGTTAGGTTTAAAGCACATAACATATAGCATAAAACACTACATATTCTTATTTTGGATGTATCAAGCTAAACCATTTTAGTTAATAATAACCTATCGCCCAACCACCTACATGGCCTTGAAACTTCATATGAGGATACTACTTCTGTCTATTTAATAAACTTGTATCCAAAAATTACAGTAGATATATATATATATATATATATATATATATATATATATATATATATATATATATATATATATATATATATATATATAGATAGATATATCAGAAAAATACAGCTGAAACTATTGTATACATACTTCAAATATTTGAATGGATACTTATGGGTCAATTGTATCATCTGTTTAAACTTTTAAGTTTTAGCAGACATATGATTGATGACATACCATTAATGCCTAGATAGTGGCAAGCATCCAATCTTAGCTGCCAAACTAATTCCCTGCCCTCCAGAATGAGTGAGTCTGCCCCCCCCATCTGACTGGACTTGGTCAATTACTTGGAATAAAAATTCATGTTGTGGGTTCTCTATAATATGTTTTGCCAAAGCCTTCTCCATCTTGCCCTTTCTTATAGCGTACAAATGTTCATACATATGCTCTTGGAGTTTTCTATCTGTTTTCCTGACATAGAAAACCGGGCACTGGGAACACTTTGCCAAATAAACCACTTGTGAACTAGTACAATTAAATCTACCCTGTATCCCGTATTTTGTACCCCTAACCCATCTGGTAACATATGGGTTGATGTCTAGCTGGGAGAGTTTATCTATTATGCCCAAGTGGGGAATAGTGCTGAAGGCTTTGGCTAAGTCAAGGTAGGCGGTGTGCACCATCTTCCCTGTATCCATGGCTTTGGCGACTGTTTTGAAGAAGTCGACCAAGTTTAACAGGCATGATCTCCCTTTGACCAAACCAAGCTGTGTGTGGTCAAGTGTTTGGAGGGTGCCAATATCCTTGTTTGTAAGGTCCATGATAATGGGTCCCATGACCTTGCAGATCAGGCTAGTTAGGCTGATGGGCCTTTAACTGCCTGGGTCAGTTGAAGCTCCACCTTTAAGTAGAGGGATGACAGTGGGTGTCCTCCATTCTGCTGGGACGAAGCCGGTGCTCAGGCTTTGGTTGAATAGGGCGCCTAATGGTGCTGAGAGCTCATGCCTGAGTTCATGTATAATGCAGCCAGGGATGTTCTTAGTTCCCATGGAGGCTGTATTGTTTGCCTTTGAGAGGGCATTAAAGACCTGCTCCCTGGTGATGAGGGGAGGAGGGCAGGTGCTGGGGATGTCCTGGTTTACTGATGGGGGGACAGGGGGATAGTTTTCACTGAATCTGTCTGCCAGCAGGTTGGCTATATCTATGGTGTTTATGTGTGTGGTGTTCTTGACCACCAGTTCAGAGCAGATTTGGGTGTTACCTTTGAGATTGTGGACATATGTGAAGAAGGCCTTGTGATTCTCTAATCTGGACTCGAAGTTAGTCTTTGAGTATTTCACCAGTGACCTTATTGCTTGTTCAGACAAAGGAGAGATTGCTTCCAACTTGCCACCTGCTCCTTCCTGGCCATGGACAGCAGTTTTTTACTTTTATTATACAGTTTGTTTATTGCTGCTGTCCACCAGACAGGTTTACTCTTCCTTGAAGAAGATGATTTGGTCCTAACAGGTATTGCTGAGTCCATGCAGCTATGCTGGTGCTCATATAGTTTTTTGGTGTAGGATTGGACATTAGTGCTAGTTCCATCTCAAGGGATTGTGGCTGTGAATCTGCTTATACCTGCTCTCAGGAGATTGGAGCCAGCTTTGGAAAAGTTTTTTTGTTTGACCCTGACAAGGCAGGAGGGTTAGGGGAGATGGTGACTTCAAAAGGGATTGCTTTTTCATCCGATCTTACCAAAGAGGATGACATTGTAGGAGTGCTACAGTGGCTACTCATGTTGGTTAGTACCAGGTCCGGGATATTTTCACCTCTCATGGGGGTGTTGACCAGCTGATCCAATGCATTGGCATTAACAAAGTTGAGGAATCTCTGGCTGTTCATGTTTGGAATAGAATAGGTCTTCCACTCTATATTTGGGTAGTTAAAGTCATCCAGGATCAGGGTAGAGGGTTGAATCTTGATGGAATCAAGTAAGTCAGATAGGTAGCGTGGGTGTCCTCTGTCATGGTTTGGGGTCTATAGCTAGCTATGATTTGAATAGATGTTTTGTCAACAGTTAACTGCACTTGGAGTGTCTCCTGTGTGTCGTATTGTTTGATCAACCTGGAGGTATGTATGTCTTTGATAAATATTGAAAATCCACCTCTTTTGACTTAGTAACCATCCGTTTGGGGTCTCAAAGTATAGTAGGATGAGTAACCTAGTAAGGCTGAGGTGCTCTCTGCAGCTTTGAACCAGGTTTCCGTGGCAGAACAAATGTCAGCATCCTCCAGGGTGAGTAATGCTTGCAATGAGTGAAGTTTCATGCTAAGACTCCTAGCTTTTACCAGCATGACCTTTAAATTTCATTTAGAAGAATTTTTCATGTTGATAATAATGCCTTTGCCTAAAAATGGCCCTATGAGGGAGGCAAAAGCCTTTGCCAGAAGCCTAAAGCCCAGGGGAGACAGATGAAGGCCATCTCTGGCAAAGAATCGTGGTCTGTCAGTCATGTCCTCCCAGGCTGTCAGGTACTGGATCCCCTTGGAATGACACTAGAAACTAAGCCAATTGTTAAAGTCAATTGTTTTCTGTTTGTATTGAGGCATCATTCTGGTAGGATGCTGCTTAAGTTTAGAGACATACCTGCATGGGACACATATTCAGTGAGCTCAATTATGTCTTTTTCATATAGTCCAGAGAGGTACATCTCAAGTCATTCATACAAACCTGGACTATGACAGAGTGATAACAGTACCTGTTGTTAAGAGTCTTAGAGTGTGTGAGTGATATGGTGGATTCTATCACCTGACAAGCAATTTACTGTGACTTTTTCTTTGACTAGCCTGGTGAGGGGCACATCTGTGTGTCTCATGATAGAGTTTCCTATGACTAGTATGTCGGGTTTGTGGCTGGGCCTTAGAGACTGGGAGACACAGGTGTGTGTACTATGTGTGGTGCTTGGTGCTGTGGGTTGTGATGTGCGTGTGTGTTTTAGCTTAGGAGGTCTCTTTTGTTTAGGTATGTTTTTGTTGAGAACCTCCGCATATGTAGGAGTGTGTTGTACAGGTGTGGGTGGTGTTAGAGGTGTGGTGTTTGTATTGTTTAAGAAGACAACCTTCTCAGTGCCAGATGTACTGGCTTGTGATTGAGACAGCAAGGATTCTAGTTTTAATATAATTGCATCTCTCACATATTGTGTTCCTGGGTGGTAGTAGTGGAGGGTTGCCATGTACATGAGGAAGTTACTACACTGTCTCAGGATGCCCATATCAATCAGACTAGCAGGAGAAACCACAGGAAATTGTCCGTCCATGGTTGTCAGAATCTGCGCAAGAGATGTCTGAGATAGTAGAGTGGGTACTATCTAAGGATAGTAACTAAGGATAGTAGCTGCAAGGGAGGGTCTCACTTACACAGGAGCACTGGTTAGGGAAAGAATGCAGCTGAAATAACTCAGAAAAGGTTAAAACAGTGCAGTGGTGGTGCACAACATGAAAAAAGCTCAAACCTGTGCAAACGCGGGGTTTAAATCCACAACAATGAAAATAAAATAGAAACAATGAAATTAACCAATCGACTCTTGTCCCTGAGCTCATAGCTAAACATCCTATGCTAGACCAATTCTAACCAGTTCACTTACTCCCACTAAGTGCAGACAGGCCCCGCCAACACAAGATGGCATAGCAGGAAACATAGGAATCACACAAACAGATCTGGATACAGCAAAACTTGTAACCAGAATATGCTAAAGATATTTGAACTCTGTTTAGGTCAATTTAACAGACGAGAACAGATATACACTTAAATATAATGGTAGCAAACAAGAGCAAACTGATTTAAAGAAATTAACCAATTAACCAATAAAAAAGCTGAAAACTGAGCCCCGTTTCAGCAACCTTCAATAAGACAAGTTCTAACTGCACACTCCTGCCACTATGGTGCACAGGAACTCTCGCCAACAAAAGATGGCCTGGTTTAATGCTCAAGTTATGCAAACAGACCCAGATAGAGCAAGTCTGAATATAGTCTATACTACAGCAAACAAAGTGCACCAGTTTCAGAAAGAAACAGTTCAAATAAGCAGGCAGAATAAGCATTCTACCAGTAATTCCCAGCTCAGAAGGGCAGAATCTATGCTCTCCTACCACAAACCTTCTTAATGTACAATAACTAGCCTAATCCAGGACTAAGGCACTTTTAGAATAACAGACACACTAAGCCTTCAAACAGCAATTCACAGCTTAGAAGGATGTAAGCTACCTCTTCCACCACAAAAGTGTAGATCACAAACCTTCCTAATGTAAAACAACTGGCCTGAATCCCAAGTGCTTAAACCAAAAGGCTTAGAATAACATTTACAATTTAATCAGGCTACTAACAAGCAGTAATAACTACAGCAGAATAAATGCAATTGAATACTTTTAAGAACAAGCAGCAAATGTAAAATAAAGTAATAAAGTAGGAAGAAACACAAATACAGTAAAAGCAAACGAATAAAGTGCAATTTTTTACAGGTTAAGTGGGAAGGGAGGAAACAAGATAATTCAAGGTAGAATGAGCTGATGAGATGGGACTGGGAGGAATGTCCAAACTGAGACTTACTGTAGGGGTGGGCAACTCAAAAGCCACCAAATTTAAGAACACAACAAGAATTGGGTGAGTGGGATGGAAAATTGCAGCCAGAGATAGCAGTATTCAGAGACAGCATTCCAAACACTTCAGCTAAATAGAAATATTTCTAAATGTAAGAGCAATGCTGTTTCTCAGCTCCCCCATGAATTAACTGATGTTATTCACAGTTTGCAAAGGAATTCTTTCTTAACTTTTTTAACTGACCTTAGTCAAGAACTCTTAAAACTCCAACAGAACAGAAAACTTAAAACAAAACAAACATAATACTAGAATAAGATACAAAATAGAAGTGATCAAACCTTAAATGAAGAGCTTCAATTCAAAATAAAATGCAGCCAGAGACCAGCAATATTCAGAGCGGGCAGGTCAAACAAACACTTCAGCTAAATAGAGATATTTCTTAATAAAAGAGCAATGCTGCTTCTCAGCACCCCCCTCTAATTAACTGATGCTATTCACAGTTTGCAAAGAAATTCTTTGCTAACTTTTTTAACTGATCCTAGCCAAGAACACTTAAAACTCCATAAGCTGTTTATCTAAAATTTCATGCAAATTCCACAATACAGCCTAGCAAAAATATTCCAGCATGTTGGATTTTTTACAGGCTATATTGGAGGATGATCTACAAATGTGCCTTATCCACAGAGAGCTAGCATGGCAACAAGTCTGGCTTCAGTTAAGGAAATAACTGACAGATACTGATTAGATAGAAAGCAGGTACAAAATGTGTGTGGAATGTTTGTACTGCACATGTCCTCATGTAGCCTGTGGGGTTATCTAGCCAAGATCTCGGAATTAGTATATCAAATTATCGGAGGTGTGTCCGACAAACCGGAATACGTTTTTTTTTCAGCGGGTCTGTGCCCACCTGCACCCCCCACACACCCCTGCTACTTATATATATATATATATATATATATATATATATATATATATATATATATATATATATATATATATATATATATATATATATATATATATATATATATATATATATACTATCGCTGAGATTGTACTACAGTAGGGAAAAGGATATTTTTCCTTATGGCGTGATTCAGTAAACTGATGTGAGTCAGTTAACTGAGTTTTGTAAAAGTGCACTTTCGGTTAAGTGCACTTTCACGAAACTGGGTGTCTACGGTCTAATATTCGAAGAAGTCTGTTTTTAATGAATAGAAGTAGACTATATATGTATGTGTGTGGTGGGTTTATGTCAGATATGTCAAGATGACCGAGTTGGCCAAGGCTATCTGTTGACTTTCCAAAAACTTGAACAAAACAAAACAAACAAATTCTACTTTTTGCATGGGACAAGCTCCCCTGCACAACTCATGTGGGGCTTTATCACCACACACCCCCTGCAAATTATATATACCAACTCTGAAATCACACTACAGTGGCAAAAAGGGTAAAGTCCCTGATTCATACAAATGCATTGATATAAAGCTCAAGTTCCTACAAACTCAATCATTTGATGTAAACCCTTATAGATATATAAATGCTAATAGAAACACAAGGTAAGTACTGTCTGGAGTTTATATACAAAGAAGATATATCTTTAGAGAAATGTTCACATATAGGCTTGATGTATATTTATATATGTATCTATATAGAAACATTTGAGTGACACTATGTAGACACAGATAGATGTGTGAAGTTTTAGTAGCTGCTCATATGCACAACACAAACATTCCTGGCAAGTAATATTTCAAAAGTTATGTGCACACATATATCGATATATGTGTGTGTGTGTGTGTATATATATATATATATATATATATATCTATAGATATATATATATATATTATATGGGTCCACTTCACATGGTGGACATTTCACAATGTCGAAACCCATATGGCCGAGACCATATGATCGACATTTGAAATGTCGACCATGGGGAATTAGGTTCCATTTCTGCACTGTAGTGCTATCTCGGTGTTGGAATATTAAAGTTATGGGGGGCATAACCCCCCACGGGGGGTGCAGGGTGGCATAGCCCACCCCCCTGCTAGCATCTTTAAAGTTAGTTTTATTCTTTTTTTTTGGTCTACTTGTATGTTGGCATTTCAAATGTCGAGCATATGGTCTCGGCCATATGGGTTTCGACATTGTGAAATGTCGATCATATCAAGTAGACCCATTATATATAATGGTTACTTTCATTTGCCTGACATTTGACTGAAACTCATTTGACTGAAACTCATTTCCCTGACAAGTAGTACTTGCAGTGCACTGTAAGGCAAATAAAAGGTATATGTCCTTTGCCCCACTGTAGTGCGACCCTGGAGTTAGTATATCTATAGTTATGCGGGTGGGGAGCTGAGCCCTCCCACCTAGTTTGGTTTTACTGAACAATATAAAACAAAAATCACAGAATTTAAGTCAAACTAGGAAAAGGGCTATGTCCCCCATACCCCCCAACTATATATACTAACCTCAAGGTCGCATTACAGTGGGGAAAAGGACATATCCCTTTTATTTGCCTTACAGTGCACTGCTGGTACTACTTGCCAGGGAAATGAGTTTCAGTCAAATGAGTTTCAATCAAGTGAGCTGTCAGGCAAATGAAGATAACCCACATACACACATCTATATATATATGTGTATATGTATATATATATATATATATATATATATATATATATATATATATATATATATATATATATATGCATGTTACCTAAAAATATGTAGATGCATTTCTTGAATATTGCCATTGTGATATACATATGTATTGTCATTGGTAATATATGTCTTATGGGTCTATATCATTTCGTTGAAGTGACTGCCCATCAAACACATATTCGTCAAACTTAATCCATCGAATGCTAATTCTGTTGAATGTTCACTTAAGTGAATTTCTTCCCAGGGAAAAAAATAACAGTCAGCCAAAATTGCAACTGTCACAAAAAACACATTATTGAAAATCCACCCATGTGGGGGGCTATGCCCCTCACTCCCCCCGAACTAAATATACCAACTGAGAGATTGCACTACAGTGGCAAAAGAGGCAATTTCCCAATGATGGCCAATGAGAGATGATAGATATATATGTATAAAATAACCAAACAATCCACTCCAGCAGGTAACTTCAAATATATGCTTTATTATTTAGGGGTTTTCTCCTTTCACTCACAATGGGCTTCATCAGACCAATAACTTTTAAAATACAAAAAAAAAGGTTAAATAAAGTTTGTTGCAAATCAGTATTTGCAGTAGCAGGACATCTTTGGAAATGTGGTTTTGTTTTTGTATATATACATACATATATACATATATATTCCTTTTTAAGGCACATAAGATGAATTCATCTCTACTGAGAGTCGAGCATACATTAGTGGTGGTTTCCACTAATATTTTCAAGAGTATTGTTAAACCACATTTTTATGCATGTATTTATTATGTGAATTTATTTACACTATGGTCATAGCTGACACCAAATGACTACTGTCTCCCTTGAATTCTGCCAGTGTTCATATTTCTTTCACATTGAGAAAGTGTGCAACTTTGGAGTTGCTATACTGTTGAGCTTGGGCATGTGTGTGCCTTTCCTCAACAACGTGCTACATGTTCCATGCAAACATTTCCCTTTGTGTAGTAGTGCAGTAACTGCAGATGCATCAGAGTTAGTGGCAATGCTTCATTTGAGAGTTTTCCTCCCTTTTCCTACATTGGGTCTCTTTGTGGACTGTTATACACTGTCATACACACCATGGTGTAATGGCATTACTGTGGTGGTTTATGTACAACAGAGACATGTGGTCTGTAAGTGTAACTGCTGTGCATGACTGCGTTTGCACATATGTTGCTCTGTCAGTTATGTTTATCATGACAAGTGTGTATTGTATGATATGTACTGTACACATGTCCAGTCATTCAGTCACTTTGTCATGTGCCATGTTACAGGTGCATTACCAATGTGGAGTTCTAGTTCTACAAAATGTGTCTTTACTGTCACATGCATTCAGATGTGTGTGTGTAATATAATGACACATTTCTAGACATTTGTGTAATTATGCATGGATTATACTGTAAATATTTGCTGAGTGCAGTTTGCACCTGTTTATATGTTTATCACTACAGTACAGTAACACTTTACTGCATGACGCATTCTCATGTATCACATATTCATAACATATACTCCAAAGACCATTTTCTGCTTTGTGCATTTTATATATGTTATTATGACCAACCTGCCACAGTACTATGCTGTTGGGGTAGTTTACACATCCATACATAGCTGACACTTGTTTACACCAAATAGTCATTACAGTGGCCCAGTTATAAATCCTCCATGGGTTTTCACTGCACAGGGGTAACATGAGCTCCTCTGGCTTCAATGTACATAGCCCTGACTTTGTGTTGTGATTCATGAGTCATGTTTGTGATATTGAGCTATCCAATGATTACTCACATCATTGTGTATGCAGCAGAAAGAAAGTGAGTGTAGCATATCAGGAATGAGTGTGTTGTGTATGCTGCATGCAGTATAATTATATACAAATTGCAAACCTGCCCTCCATCATGTCAGTAACATGTTTGTGATGCTACTCTGTCTAGGCTGTGAAGCCTTTTCTATGATACAAGAATGTCTTGCTAATCCCTTGAGAGAACAGCCGAGATTTTTCCTGTTGTATCACAATTCTATGGTTGTTTTTATCCTGACCTGTGATCCTACATTTGTGTGGATCTGTATTACTAGAACACTAATATGTCATTTGTTAACATGTTCCAGGCTAACAACTGAGGGCATGGTTGCAGATATATGCATGTCTGTGGTGTGTTTTCATTTTTGTAGGCCTATTGCTCCTCATCACATGCATGCAGTCATTCCTGATCCCCTTGCAAGGTGGCAACAAAGTGGATAACTATGCAGCAAAGCTGTTGTGTGCATAGGTGCAAAAGTTTATGAATTTTTACATGGTGGACTATGCTGTAGTTTCATCCCTGCTATGTTTTCTAAGCTTCCCATGACCATTCCAGTGTGGTCTGTATGTTTAATTGTATAAAACCAACAAACAGTCCTGGATAGGAAGCCTCTTCAGAACAAAACCAAATTTCTAAAAACACAGATGAGACTCGCCACAGCAGAAGTATGAAAATAAATCCTTTAAGAGTTGCAGTAAAAGTAAGTGCTTTCACGTCCAAATGACGCTTCTTCATACTTTAATAACTGCACAAAATCACATCCATTTAAATAGTACTGCCTATAAATTTGACTCAATCACATTAAATCCATTTCCTAATTAACTAAACTAATTAGAACATTTAAAGACATATACACCTAGGAACCAACAAATGAAATAAAAATACCTGTGTGTTCATATGCATATGTCTGAGAGATAATATATACACTAATATATATGTTATATATATATATATATATATATATATATATATATATATATATATATATATATATATATATATATATATATATATATATATATATAAAGATAACTAAACAAAAAAGTCTTAGTGAAACACTAGAACCAATATAAAAAATCATGAATAAAACAGTAATATAAAAGTCATAAATAAAACATTTACACTTTAAAATCAATGTAAATAGGGGCGTGCTGCTAGGAAAGGCTTCAGAGCCATCTTTTCATTTAATCCATGCCCCCTGTGACTCTGGAGTTTTAATATTAACCTATTTTCACTTTCCTCAATATGGTTCCTAATGTAACCTAGACTATCTGTTTTATTTATTAACTCTAAGACATTAAATTTAAACTTATGTAATGTTCCTACATCTAAGACATGTCTGGCTAGTGCATTGAGATCATCCTCCCTATTGATCGCATATGCATGCTCTCTAACACGTTCACGAAGGCTTCTATTAGTTTTGCCTATATAAAAAGACTGACATGTCTGATAGACTGCAAGATAAACTAAGTCCCTAGATTTGCAGTCAGCATAGAAATTAAATCTATATTCATATCCTGTGTCAGGGTGTATAAAATGATTATTGCAAGACATATAAAGGCATTGATTGCATCCTCTGCATGGAAAAGTGCCTTGTCTGAGGGATAAGATAGGCACTTTTTTGTTGTCCTCATAGCACAATAGCCTCTTTAATGACTTGGTATTCCTATATGAAAAACTAGGTTGTTGGCCTACTAACTCTGCAATCCTATCATCAGTAGTTAGGATATCCCAATTCTTACTAATAATGTTTGTAACCTTCAAATTTTTGTTAGAATAGGGAATTGCCATCATATTCCTCTTCATTCGTTGACTACTGTTGTTAGTACTACGTATGCTCTCTCTTTTCCTATGCAGAAAGGGTTTCCCTTCACCTTGTCTCATAACAGTATTAACTTGATATACACTTGCTACTTCTTTCTTGGTGTATCCGCTCGATGAAAAATTCCCGGCTAACATATCTTGCTTCATTCTGTAGTTTTCATCATCAGTAGTAAGCCGCGACATCCTAAGTGTCTGACACTTTACAATATTATGATAAATATGTTGGGGATGCATACTACTGCGATGTAGAATGCTATTCCTCCAACAAGATTTCCTATATATTTCAGAATGTACCATATTGCCTTCTTTGTTTATTTATGTATCTAAAAATTCTATTTTAATATCAGAACTTTTAACTTCAAATCTCAGAAAGTCAGTGGTGCCATTTATATAATTAATGAACTCAAATAGCTCCATTTCAGTGCCAGCCCATTTAAAGAAAACATCGTCTACAAAACACTTATAAAACTTGATTTGGTCACTATATAGGGTGTTAGCCATGATGTAATTCATCTCCCAATATGCTAACACAAGGTTAGCATATGAGTTTGCACAAGGGGCGCCCATGGCTACCCCTTTTTTCTGTAAATAGTATGTGCCATCATATAAAAAACGTTGTTCAATACCAGTTCTAATAATGCTAACATTCTAATAATTATATTCCTGGAGAGTCCTTCTTCAATTAGAATCAATCTTACAAACTCCATGCCAGTGTCATTCAGGATCGAAGTAAACAATGACACTATGTCCAAAGTAACTAACAGAACTCCTGACTGTCTTAACACTATGACAAATATGTTGGATGATTATGTGACATACCAAATATTGAATAGTATGCAATTAAACAGATTAATTAAGAGCATGCACTCCGAATTATACAATCTATTTTTATGTAACACCATTGATAGTGATTTATATAAATATTTTCTAGTTGAGCAACCATGTGTTCCTTCTCTTAGAGGACTCCCCAAATTACATAAAACTTTAGATGATGCCCCTATGAGACCCATTGTCTCAGTCAATGGGTGGTTAATGGAACCTGCTTCCATTTTTGTTCAAAAACATTTCAGGCCAATAGTGGATAGGAATAAGTTGATATTGAAAGACAGTCAGGAGTTCTTGGAGAGTTATGGCGAGTATGTGTCTTCAAACAATATAAGTAATGACCTGTTAGTTACTTTGGACGTAGTGTCATTGTTTACTTCAATCCCGAATGACACTGGCATGGAGTTGGTAAGATTGATTCTAATTGAAGAAGGAATCTCCAGGAATATAATTCTTAGAATTTTAGCATTATTAGAACTGGTATTGAACAACAATGTTTTTTTATATGATGGCACATACTATTTACAGAAAAAAGGGGTAGCCATGGGCACCCCTTGTGCAAACTCATATGCTAACCTTGTGTTAGCATATTGGGAGAGGAATTACATCATGGCTAACACCCTATATAGTGACCAAATCAAGTTTTATATGTGTTTTGTGGATGATGTTTTCTTTACATGGGCTGGCACTGAAATGGAGCTATGTAAGTTCATTAATTATATAAATGGCACCACTGACTTTCTGAGATTTGAAGTTAAAAGTTCTGATGTTAAAATAGAAATTTTAGATACACAAATAAACAAAGAAGGCAATATGGTACATTTTGAAATATATAGGAAATCTTGTTGGAGGAATAGCATTCTACATCGCAGTAGTATGCATCCCCAACATATTTATCATAATATTGTAAATTGTCAGACACTTAGGATGTTGCGGCTTACTACTGATGATGAAAACTACAGAATGAAGCAAGATATGTTAGCAGGGAATTTTTCATCGAGATGATACACCAAGAAAGAAGTAGCAAGTGTATATCAAGTTAATATTGCTATGAGACAAGGTGAAGGGAAACCCTTTCTGCATAAGAAGAGAGAGCATAGGTAGTACTAACAACAGTGGTCAACGAATGAAGAGGAATATGATGGCAATTCCCTATTCTAACAAAAATTTGAAGGTTACAAACATTATTAGTAAGAATTGGGATATCCTAACTACTGATGATAGGATTGCAGAGTTAGTAGGCCAACAACCTAGTTTTTCATATAGGAATACCAAGTCATTAAAGAGGCTATTGTGCTATGAGAACAGCAAAAAAGTGCCTATCTTATCCCTCAGACAAGGCACTTTTCCATGCAGAGGATGCAATCAATGCCTTTATATGTCTAGCAATAATCATTTTATACACCCTGACACAGGATATGAATATAGATTTAATTTCTATGCTGACTGCAAATCTAGGGACTTAGTTTATCTTGCAGTCTATCAGACATGTCAGTCTTTTTATATAGGCAAAACTAATAGAAGCCTTCGTGAACGTGTTAGAGAGCATGCATATGCGATCAATAGGGAGGATGATCGCAATGCACTAGCCAGACATGTCTTAGATGTAGGAACATTACATAAGTTTAAATTTAATGTCTTAGAGTTAATAAATGAAACAGATAGACTAGGTTACATTAGGAACCATATTGAGGAAAGTGAAAATAGGTTAATATTAAAACTCCAGAGTCACAGGAGGCATGGATTAAATGAAAAGATGACTCTGAAGCCTTTCCAAGCAGCACGCCCCTATTTACATTGATTTTAAAGTGTAAATGTTTTATTTATGACTTTTATATTAATGTTTTATTCATGATTTTTTATATTGGTTCTAGTGTTTCACTAAGACTTTTTTGTTTAGTTATCTTTTTATATATATATATATATATATATATAACATATATATTAGAGTATATGTTATCTCTCAGACATATGCATATGAACACACAGGTATTTTTATTTCATTTGTTGGTTCCTAGGTGTATATGTCTTTAAATGTTCTAATTAGTTTAGTTAATTAGGAAATGGATTTAATGTGATTGATTCAAATTTATAGGCAGTACTATTTAAATGGATGTGCTTTTGTGTAGTTATTAAAGTATGAAGAAGCATCATTTGGACGTGAAAGCGCTTACCTTTACTGCAACTCTTAAAGGATTTATTTTCATACTTCTGCTGTGGCGAGTCTCATCTGTGTTTTTAAAATTTGGTCTGTATGTTTATTGTCTGTGTACTACATCTTGCCCCTTTTGTGTTTTACTAGCTTGCATTTTTCATATGGTGTCCTTTCTATTATGAGCTTCTTACCCACCCATTTATCCTTTTCTTTTTTTCAACATCTCACTAATCTTTTTCTTAAAAATAAGGGGGGGGGTTAATCCCACCATAAAAAATTACCCATGTCCCTCTGACCCTCCCTCTCACATTTCTTTCCCTTGTTACATCATATGCGCCCCTTTTGATTTATCCTTTTCCCAACTTCTACTGTCTGATCTCCCATACTCCTTGGGGAGTGTGTATTTATTTATTTATTTTATTTGAAGTTTGTTAACCAGGAAATTCCATTGGGCCAAGATGAGCCCTTTTTCAATGGAGGCCTGGAGAGAAAAGCTCCACAGTAAATATGAACAAAAATCAGCAAAAGTAATAACTAAATCATCAAAATTAATAACAAGGATTAATACAGTAGTAGCGCAATCATATGTACTTACAATACATAATACCAAGAGTTAACTTGTGGAATGTTCTAGAAACAAACAAGGAGTAGTCAGTAAATTATATAATACAGCAGAGTTATGTTACATCAGAAGTATAGAACCGTAAATGGAGAGAATACATTTTATGTTATGAGTCAGTCAGAGTGCATATCTGAGCTAGGGTAAGGCAGAAGGAGTAGGAGTAGTTGGAGGAAGACTAGGATGGGTGGGAGCAGGAGCATTCCCAGGTAGTGGAGAGATAAGAATGGAGTAAGGCCTTAAAAGAGGAAAGGTTCTGTGTATTAAGGATGTGGGGAGGAAGTGCAATGGAGAATGATGGAAGGAGTTGCCCAGGGGTACGTGAAGGTCTGTGTACTTCAAGGAGGTTTTGATTATTAGATCAGAGGGTTCAGTCAGGAAGATGCATAATAAGGACTGAGGATAGGGAAGGGCATACAGAAGGTTTGAGAATGAATTTATGGGCAGTGGAAAGTTGAATGTAGGATAGATAATTAGGGAGTTCTAGTCAATTAAGGGAGTCTAAGGAGTCACAGTTGTAGGAAGAGGATTTTGAGCTGGTAGCAAATTTGGTGATTTTATTGTAACAGGAGACTAGTTTAGCTTTGAGAGTTGTTTGCAGGTTGGTAACGAGACGAGCTCCATACATAAGGGGGTAAGGATGTAAGTGGTAGACAGGGTAAGCTTAGTTGAAGACATGAGGTAGCAATTGTGCCTGTAAAGCATTCCTAGTTTCTGATCGGTTTTCATAATGTTGGTTTGGATGTGAAGGTCAAATTTTAACTGATCATTGATAAGGACGCCTAGAAGCTTAGCTTAGGAGACTATTTTGATGGGAGTTTTATTATGGCTAACTATAGAGAAGGCATTTGTGTCTATTTTGGTATTTTTAGAAGATGAAAATACCATGATTTTAGTTTGGGATGCATTAAGAGTTAAGTGATTATTTTGCATTGAAATCTCTGTGCTATTGAAGGCGGCTTGTTTTATTTGTATGAGTTTAGGTAGGGATTCGGCAAAGCAAATAATGGTTGAATTGTCTGCATATTGCACAAGTTTAGCATTGGGGATGCACTGATGGAAGTTGTTTATGAAGAGATTTAGTAAAAGTGGGCCCAGTCTGGGTGTTAAGGTAGGGGGAAGAGAAATTATTCTGTTTGGTGGCTTGTTGTCTATCAGAGATATAACTGAACAACCAATTCAACGAGGAGGGAGAGAGATTAAAATGGGAGAGCTGAGAGGGAAGTAGGTTCTTGGATATTGTATCAAATGCCTTAGAAAGGTCTAAGAGAAGAGCAGATACAATATTACCAGAATCACGGGGGCTGTTGATGTTTTCAAGAAAAGATAGAAGGGCTGTGGTGGTACTTTGATCAGCTCTTAATCCATGTTGTGTAGGGGTACGTAAGAGGTTGTCTAAGAAGTAGGGTAAAAGTTGAAGGTGAATACATTTTTCAAGACTTTTTGAGATGGGGAGAGGATGGCAATGGGGTAGAAATAGAGGATGTCAGTGTTGCTGCCTCCTTTATGCAAGGGGATGAGAAAGGCTTTTTTCCAGAGGAGGGGTATGTAGGATTCTTGGATTGAATGTTTGATTAGTATACAAATGGGGATAGTGATGCCATCTGCAGCTAACTTAAGGAAGCTGGTAGGAAGGTTGTCAGGGGCATTGGAACAAGATTTTAGTTTTTACAGGAGTTTTTTATAGTGAAGACTGGGATGGGTTTAAAGGAGAAGAGAGAGGGGTAGGAGTAACGTGTGGTAGATGGAGGGGAGTTATGGGTAATAGGAGTGGACAGAGTGGTGGACTTCTGAGGAAAAGATGTGGTAAGTTTGGCAACTGAGTCTATGAAAAAGGAGTTAAATTTGGAGGCTATGATATGGTCTTGGGAGCTGGAGTCAGGGAAGGGTTTGTCTTTTCAGCTGGGACCGAGGAGAGTAGCAATACTATTCCAAAATTTTTGGGATTGGATTTGTGGTTGTTTTGAAGATTGGAGTAGTAGGATTTGTGGTCAGAAGCAATTTGTCTTTTAACTTTATTACGAAGTTGTTTGTATTCAATGAGGTTGTAGGGTGTTTTATATTTTTGGTAGAGTCTCGATGATTTGTCACAAGTATGCATGAGGGTTAAAGGTTCTTTGGAAAGCCATGGGGTGGTAATGGATTTTGCTCTTTTAGTTCTGTGAGGGGCAAAGCTGAGTAGTAGGTGAATAAAAGTAGTGTCAAAGTAAGTTACAGCATTGTCAAGTGTAAGAGTTTTCAGAGGGTTCCAGTTCATCAATTTTAAGCTATTGGAAAAAGATTGTGGATTGAATATTTTGAGGTTGCGGGTTATGATATAGTTATGCTGTAAGTGTATTGAGGAAGGGGTATGACAAATGAAGGCAAGCAAGTGATCATTGAGGGAATCAGGCAAGGTTCTACTGTCTGAGATACCACTGGGGTGTGAAATTAAAATCCAGTCCAGAATGCTTCCAGAAGAATTGTCTTTGTTGGGTCTAGTAGGAGAGTTAACTAACTGAGAGAAGTTGCGTAAGTCTGGGAGGAGGAGGTTGACTGACTAGAAGTCCAGTTAATAGTAACGTCTCCTAACATGATTGTTTCATTGGCAATATTAGCTGAGAACCAAGAAAGTGTATCTTCCAAAATGGGAATGTTATTTCCAGGAGGCATATATAGGGTGGCTATGGCTATGCTTTTATGGTTGTTGTTTTGCAGGAGAGCTAGGGTTATTTCAGCTGTACCAAATTTAGGTATCTAGTTGGTGTAAGGAATTACTGTTAGGGGGGAGGAGGAAGAAAGTAGTGCAACTCCACCTCCTTTCTTAAGGGTTCTGTCATTTCTAATGATTCTGTAGTTGGGGGGTGGGTGAGTATGGAGTCTTTCAGATGTGGTTTGAGCCATGTTTCGATGACTGATACTGGGTCAGGATGGTTGTGGGTGAGCCAGGCATGGAAGCTAGGTAGTTTGTTACATAGGCTTTGGGCATTAATAGTAGTGAAAAGTACAGATTTGTGGGGAGAAGTAGTAGTGGTAGGAATTACATTAGGTATTACATCTGATTTCCCCTACAGATCCCACTCACCTCTCTATTTTTTTCTGTAAATAATTGCTATGGACACCAAATCACCACTTTTATGTCCTCAGCCATCCAACAGAATCTGCAAAATTATGATAGCATAACAAACTGTATGCTTACTTATTTGCTCATTATTGATGTGTACCTATATTGTCTACTATAGCAGCATTTAGTATAATGTGTACAAGATAAGTATAGTTATCCTGAACTTGACTGAGTTCTGCTGATTTCTTTGTTATTCAGCAGGAGTGGTATGCTTACATGGAAATTGTATACTGCACCTCATTAACGTATTACATTGCTTAGAGGAGTTTTCTTCATTGTACACAATGAATTTAGAAGGGCTGCACTGTTTTTGAATCTGGCCCTAGAACTAGTGAAATCCTGGACGGATTACTAGAAAAAATCTTTGTTTTAAAGAAGTGATGTTTGCATAGTACTTTCCAAAAGGGCCAAAGGTATTATTAAATGTGGATCGTGTTCATATTACGAATAAAGTAGTAATGATTCCTTTGTTTACACTTACGGACAGAGCAATTGCTACTGACAAAAATGCAAATGCAATAATAGTGAGTGGTGCATGTGGCTACTTGTTTAACTTACAGAAGTTGTTATGCATTTTTATGCATGGAAAACTATCAGAAAATTAAAGTCACAAAAGTATGAGCATTTATATGCCATACCTGTAAGCAATTAGTAAAATGTGTTGCTCAGATAAACCTGAAAATACACATAATTTGGGGGAAACTTTGGAATAAGGAGTTAAAATTGCAGTTTAGAATTAATGCCTGAAACTAGCCAGGATGTAGTACAAATACTAGTATCAGATGTGTTTCAAATTTAAGATCTCTGATGTAATACTACAGAGGGCTTTAATGTGACTTTTTCTTGTTCATATTCAATTATTTCCAGTTGATTACTTGAGGTAATGTTTGGTTAATTGTTAATAACACAGTGTTTTAATCTTTATATTATAGTTGTTTGACACTTCTTTATTTTTCTGAAAAAGTCTCTTTCTGTATGTGTTTGGGACAAAAAAATTTAGCTGCATTTCAAATTTGTGGGTTGTTTTTTTATTCTTATTAATGAGACTGTAAAGCACTTTTAAACTGAGCACTGATTTCTGTCAGTTTAAAAGTAATGTTAACTAACTTAAACATATTTTCTGTGGAGAACCAGTGTTTATTTTTCTATTGTGGGACTGCCATAGTATCTGAATGTGCTTTTTCTTATGTTTTTTTTTTCTATTCAAAAAGGTAACTTTTGTGGATTGGTAATTTTACTGGCTGTGTTGTCCCTCCTATGGGCCAGCAATCAAGGAATCTCAGTCCTTACCACTGACATCAGTAAGAGACATTCACTTGGAATCATTAATAGATACACACAGTATTTCCAGAAACAGGTCTCTGCACGAAGCACAATTTCCCTTAAGACCACACAAGGAACACACTCCCATCCTGGGGTTAGGTTTCCCTCTCTCACCAGGCTCCAAACAAGACTCCACACTGATCACAGCTGCAGAATTGAGTCCTCAGCCAAGTACTTCAAGTCAAGTCCTCCACCACCCTCTCTGTGAAACCAGTGCTCTGTGTCCCTGCTCCAAGTAGCTGACACACACACACACACACACACACACACACACACACACACACACACACACACACTCTTTGAGATTTGATTTTCACACACACACACACACACACACACACACACACACACACACACACACACACACACACACACACACGCATCCACACACGCACACACACACACACACACACACACACACACACACACACACACACACACACACACACGCACACACACACACACACACACACACCTGGGAAAGGCTGGCATAGATTTTCCAGCTATGCCCCCTCCGCACAGACTGTAAGGTAGATACTACAACCAGAACACTCCAAAGTCAAGGCTCTTACAAGGGTATCCAATTATACTGAGTAAAATTAATACTAATGCAAATGTAGTGTTTGACCAATGCAGCAAGGCTTTCAGGAGTGGCCACAGTATCACCAAATAAATTTAAGTGCTCTCAATGTCTGAAATATTCCCTAAAGACTAGCCGCAATGAAAAGTTGAAATATATTAATAAAAAATAATAAAAGAACACAAAATACTAAATATTTATTTACACTAAATACCAGAGTTTCACAGGATCATATAAGGTTACTAGGCTACTGGCCATGAGGCCCTTACAAGCCTAAGCAAGAGTTTATCCCCATAAAGAAACTTCAGTCGGCACCTGTCACCCCTGTCAGTGAGGGACACAGGTGGAACCCCTGGGACAAATTTGTGGTCTCCCATCTGCTCATCAAGGTTGCACTTGAAGATGGTTAGCAAGGTGCTCTGCTTGACTTGTATGGGAGGTCTAGTTCAGAGACGGGGCAGCCTCTGAGAGAAAAAACTGTCTCTTCAGCAGGTTTTGTTGATATTGCATATTATATTCAGGCCTTTCCAGTGGGTAATGCATTAGGAGTTAGACTTACATATACAGAGCATCTTTAGTAGGGCAGGGTCCGAGATTGCCTTGTAGGTGAGACACAGATCACCCTTGAGCAATCTATATGATACCGAATAGAGTGATAATGATTTGAGCCTGTTCACATAGGACAGGTGTTGGAGGCCATGGATTCTCTTTGTGAGGTATTTCAGTGGCCTTTCCAGTTGGTGCAGATATTTCGAAAGGTACATACCAAAAGGGGAGTTATACTCATTTATTGGTGAGAGGTAATAACCCCCTTTTTTCTGGATGCAATCCCTTTACTTATGAGAGGAGCCAAGTAAAAGGCTTTTCTGACCACTGCTGCTACATGCTGGTTGAATATGAGGTTGTTATCAACCTAAGTACCCAGGTCTCTCACCACAGGTTGTGTGCCTATGGGATTGATGTTGATGTGCTTTTCAACCACAGCGTAAGTACAGGCTTCATTCCAGCAGAGTGGAGAACTGCTATTGTCATCCCCTTGCACAAAGGTGGTGCCACTAATGACCCTGCAAACTATTACCCCATTAGCTTGACAAGTCTGATCTGTAAAGCAATGGAGCATATTATTATGGATCTCATAAACAAGGACACAGGCAATCTTCAAGCACTTGACCCCACCCAGTTTGGATTCATCAAGGGCAGATCTTGCCTGTTGAGACTGTCACCAAGGCCCTGGATGAGAGAGAGAGAGTCAGTGTATACAGCTTACCTTGACTTGGCCAAGGTCTATGACACAATCCCCCACTAGGACATTATCAAAAAGCTAACACAACTTGGCGTAAATGCCTATCTCATCAGCTGGGTGGCCAACTGTCTCATGACAGGACCCTCAAAGTCAAAATAGGTGCCTCCACCTCTGATATCAGACCTGTCACTAGTGGAGTTCCCCAGGGATCTGTCCTGGGACCCCTACTGTTTGTCATCTACTTCTCAAAGGTCCAGGCAAAGACAAAAGGCCTGTGGCTGACCAAGATTGCAGATGACTGTAAGTTGGGTGCTGTCATTGTCTCTCCAAATGATGTTATCATACTGCAAGATGGTCTCACAGTAATTTATGACTGGTGCCAAAGTCATGGCTTCAAGCAAAAAAATCTGGTCTATATTAGGTGCTCAAAACTTCAGGTAATCGAATACCTAAAGATCGACACCTAAACAGCGAAAGCTGTAAATATCAAATGGCCACTTCTGGGAATTCTTTCATAGGGAAAGAATTTGCTTGGCCGTTATTGGGAATCTGCCCTTTTCTCCACTGTAGAGCGATCTCACAGTTGGTATATTTAGTTGGGGGGGGTGTGGGGGCCGAAGCCCCCCACTTGATTACGGTTTGAAATTTTTTTTTTCCTCCAGCCAAGCGGATTCTTTCCCTATGAATGAATTTGCAGAAGTGGCCATTCAATATTTACAGCTTTTGCTGTTTAGGTGTTGAGCTTTAGGTATTTGATTACCTAAAGCTTTGACTTTACAATATAGACCCAAAAAATATGCCATCATACCATTTGACAAAAATACAGCCCCTACACACAAGAAATATTAAAAATAACATAGATGGAAAGGTTCACACAGATACAGAAAAACAATACTTAATTAATCTCACTATATTTTCTTGATTGACTAAAGAATTACTGTTCCCTAGTTCACTTACTGGAGCAAGGCAAGATGAAATAGGTGAGTGGTCCTTCTTTGTCAGGTTTCAAAAACAGACTGCCCTGTGACTTCTGTCTCATCTGGTATTAAAACGTCATTTCAGTGCTGGATTTCAGAATTACATCACATACATCTGGTCACCTCAATTCTAATTCCAACACTACCCCATTTATCTTGCACATATATGTTACCATACACACACACACACACACACACACACACACACACACACACACACACACACACACACACACACACACACACACACACACATACACACACACACACACACACACACACACACACACACACATACATACACACACACACACACACACACACACACACACACACACACACAAACACATACACACGCACACATAAAGCTTGACTAAGATGTGTTATAGCATCATGAAGCTTTAAAACTATTTCAAAAAAATTCCACCCTTTCAGGTTAGGAATTAGTTCACCTCTAAGGACAATATAGTAAAATTCCTAGCCCTGGTTTTCACAGACATTTTGTCTCTGGCTGCAGTCAGAGCTGTAAGATACAATCTTTATGGCGAAAACCAGGTAATTTAATTTCAGATTATTTTTCAGTTAGCTGGACTAATATCTTCTCTTCCAGTATCCTCTGTTACAATATATTCATTTTAACAATTACAATACAGTCTGACAAACAGGTGTATTTCTTTTCAGTCCAGTAGGACCCACTGTTGGTACATTTCTAACACAAGCAGCTTTACAAATACATATTCAACACAAGTGTCTGTACAAATTAGTTTGATATACAAATGATATATAATTCTTTGCAAAACTCCAGCTAGCTATGCTGGCATATGTTACACATCCACTGCCCTACTTCTCCTGGCATAGCTGGCAATACCTCATATCACCAAACTGGCATTGTTGCTTCTTTTCCATTGGATAGAGGCACCATTTTTGGCTAGACCATAGAACAGATTTTCAGTCTCACTGGCCAACCTTATTCCAGCCATAAAAATAAAAAGTTATGAAAACAGCCTTTGCCACTGCAGCAGGCTAGCAATTTTTCTCAGCCACAGGTTAGTGACTCTGCTGTGGCCATTTGTTGCACTCAAACCATTCATCTTTTACTCCAGATCCTTCAGGTGTAGCACCTACAGCCACATCCTCTGCAGCTGTTGGGGTCTCTTCAGTGGGCAAGGGAAAGCCACTCTTATCTGTCCTGGAAGAGGGAACAGGGAAAGCTTCCCTGTTGTGCCAGAATGCTGTGCCCATCCCTGGGGAAGCAGTGGCTCCCATTACTAACTCAGTTGGCCAAATTTTTCCTGCCAAAAAGAAACAGAAAACCAAGCATGTATCTGCTCCTCTTCAAATTTCTTTGGCTAAGAGTAGTTTACTGGGAATGCCTCAGAATTGTATTCAGGACATTGATCCTTCTTGCAGAACAGTTTCTGGTATACTTTCCTGAGGAGATTCAGGATTCTGAATCTGAACAGGAAGATGCAGGGATGGATTCAGGGTTTTGTCCTTAGATTTCCGATTTAGACTCAGAGGAGAACTCTCTTTTTGATTCTCCATTTTGGGATTTCTCTTTCTGTGAGACTATTGCTAAAATGTCCCAGTGTTTTCAGTGGGAGAACACTGAGGTTTTTCAGTCCCTCAGAAAATGCTATGAGTTGTTACAGAAGGATTTTCCAGAACCTACACCCACTCCTCCTATCCTGTCTGCTTTAGAGGATGTGTGTCTTACTGCCTGCAATTTTCCTGATAGTCAGTCAGCAGTCCCTAAAAAGGTGGATAGGATGTAGAAATTTCCACAGTCTTTTATATTTTTATACACTATTCCCAAACCTGACCCAGCAACTATAGCCTTAGTTGACTCATACACTGCTAAGCAAATAGTTAATTCCAATTCTACTCTTTCTAATAATGATGGGAAATTATTAAGTATGGAAAAGATTGTATACTTCAACAACTTTGAATTTCAGAATTATAAACTGTCAGTCTCATATATTAAAGTTTATTCTCACATATTGTGAAAGTATGAGGAATTTTTTATCGACAGGTTCTTCTTGTGAAGAAAATTCTGTTTTAAATAACTTAGTTTCTCTATTGTACATGTCACTAATAATTGTTTGCATTGCGTGTATGACTCTGTTGATACTTCTTCCAGGCCTGTGGCCACTGGTACAGTTTTAAGGAGGTTTGCTTGGCTGCAGTCTCAGAACCTCCCAGATAATTATAAAATGTGGTTTTAAATTCTCCCTTGTATAGAGATTTAGTGTGTGAACCCTCTGTTGAAGAGGTGATCAAAAATCTGATGAAGAGGGCAAGCTGATCTTGGGGATCTCTAAGATTTTTCAGCCCTACTTTTCTAAATTGTCAAAGGGATTTTCTTTTGCCTCATTTAATTTCAGCCAAAAAAAAAAAAAGACTATGCAGTCTCAACAGAATTCAGGTACATAGACATTTAAGAAGAAGTGATCAAACCTCCAAAAACCAAGGACAGTCCGACAAGTCTGAATTACTATTCAATAGAGCTTGTGACCCCCTTCCCACCCCAGCCCTTTTTCCCTTCCATTTTTCTCTTTGACAACAGATTGTTTCAGACAACTTGGTTCTGAAAATCATTCAGCAGGGTTACAGATGGCAGTGGGAAAAAAAGTCCTCCTTTCCGGGGGGGGGGGGGGGGCATTCCTAATCCTGCAGATCAGACTCTTTTGTTTCCTCCTGTTCTTTATCACATGCTGTCCCAATGAGTGATAGAACCAGTTCCACTTTCCCATTTTGGAGGTTTTATTCAAGGATAGTCCTAGTCCGAAAGAAAGAAAATGCTTGGAGACCAGTTCTGTATCTTTCTTTCCTAAACCTGTGTGTGAGAGTGCTGAAATTCAGAATGATGTCACTTCACAATCTATTGCCTCTTCTTCCTCTTTCAAGTTTCCTGGTATCATTAGATTTAAAAGATGCTCATCATCACATTCGTATTCATCCAGACTTCAGACATTTCTTAAGGTTTAGTGTGTCTGTATCATATTATCAGCTCTATGTCTTAACTTTGAACTATCTACTGCGCCAAGAGTGTTTACAAAATGTTTAGCTCCAGCAATAGCCAACTGCAGACCAAAGGGAATCCACAGTTTTCCATATTAAGATGACTTCCTTATCTTTGAAGAGTCTTTTTCAAAATTTCAGGAATCTTTCTCTGTTGGGTGAGAGATGTCTTGCACAAGCTGGGATTCCAAGATAATATTCAAAAGTCTTTCTTAATTCCCTCACACGGGATTCTGTTCCTGGGATGTCAATTAGACACCTCAGTTTAAAGACTTTTTTTCTACAGGAAAAAAAATAGATCTTTATTTGGATCTATTTCTAATGTTTTTCACTCAGACTTCAGTCACAGGATTTTGGGTGTCATGGCATCTAATTCTCATGATACCCCTAGCAAGACTTCACATGGCAAAAATACAGTAGTATCTGAAATTTTTTTTGGTTCCCAGTATCAGAACCCTTTATCTTCCTAGATCTCAATACTGGAGTTTGTCAGAAGAGAAATCACTTGGTGGAATCAACAGATATCCTTAAATCAAGGTCTCCCCTTCTTCTTCTCTGCTCCAAAGCAGTTAGTCAGCACAGATTCTTCAGACTTTGCTTGGGGGCTAGTTTCAGAAGATATAAAAGTGCAGGGGGTGTGGGACACCAAGGACAGATGCAATCACATAAATATCAAAGAGATGCTTGACCTGCTCAAGGCACTTAACTCTCTGAACCATCTATGGTTCTGGGGATATCTTCAAGCTGTTGCAGACAATACCACAGTGATTAACTCTCTGAACTATCTATGGTTCTTTGGATATCTTCAAGCTGTTGCAGACAATACCACAGTGTTTAACTCTCTGAACCATCTATGGTTCTGGGGATATCTTCAAGCTGTTGCAGACAATACCACAGTGATGATGTACATCAACAAGCAAGGGGGAACCATGTCATACTATTGCAGACTAGCCATGTCAGCTTGGGATATAGCTTCACAGTACACTCTCACTCTACAGCCATCAAACATTTCATCAGAGCAAAACTGTCTGGCAGACAAGCTGAACAGGATCAGGGTAGACCCCCATGAGTGGAAACTAGATCTTGGGATCTTACAACAATTTTTCCAGCTGTGGAAAGTTCCTCAAGTAGACCTATCTGCCTCCTTTCTACAGAATCAACTGGGGAAATTCTGTTCAGGACTCAATGCAAGAAAGCTTGGAAGACAGATGGCTTTTCTTTTCTTTGGGCAGGAATGCTCCTGTATGCCTTTCCACTCTTTCAACTAATATCCAGGATACTTCAGAAAATTCAGAAAGAATCCCCCAAGATCATTGTAGTGATTCCCTTCTGGATCAAGCAGCCATGGTTCTCCCTTCTTTTGGAAATGGCCATGGGAAATTACCACCAGCTTACTCACAGAATGGATCTACCCACACAAGAAATGGGGTGTTTGATGCACCATGACATCAATCATCTTTAATTGACTGCCTGGAAGATAGGGTCTTAATTCCTTTTAGGCACCTGTTTTCTGAGGACATGCAGCAGATACTAATGGAGGCAAGAAAGCACGCTACTAGAAAAGCATATATTCCAAATGGAAAGGGTCTCCTAGTTGGTCCCCAAAACATAACCCATTTAGGGCAAGTTTTTTTCTGGTTTTACAATAGTTGTGTGAGTTACCATCCTATGGTCTTTCTTATTCTTCTATCAATGTTCATTTATTGGCCATTTTTCCAAGTATGCCCATGGATCCTCCTCTTTCAAGGCATTCACATGCCAAAATGTTTTTGAAATGTTTTTGCATAAGAGGCCTCCAAGTAAACCAGTGGGCCCTCCTTGGGATCTTAATTGTATGTTAGAGACCCCAACACTTGCTCCATTTTAACCAGCTTATCTGGCTTATTTGAGAATTTTAACATGGCAAACAGTTTTACTGATTGCTCTGACCTCTGCAACAAGGTTATCTGAGTTGCAAGTTCTTACGGTGAGTCAAGCCTTCCTTATTTTTCACAACAACAGGATTTATTTGAGCACTGATCCTTCTTTTATGTCTAAAGTGGTATCTGTGTTTACTTTAAGCCAAACCATCCATCTCCCCATTTTCTTTCCTGAACATAGATATAAAGGAGAAAGGATACTCCATACCTTGGATGCCAACTGACAACTTAGGTACTAACAGTTGACAGAACTAAATCTTTCAGATATTTGGATCAATTGTTAATTTCTTGTGAAGGTAAGAAGCTGGAACAACTGGTGCCAAAACAGACTATTTCCAAATGTTTGTCTAAGGCTATTGCCTTTTGTTGCACTCACCATGACAAATTTATTTCAGGCAGAGTCAAAGCCCACTCTAGTCCAGGCAGAGTCATGGTCCACTCTAGAATGACCTTGGCTTCTTCTATGACTATTTGGAGAGAGCAGTATTTTTGAAGTATTCTAGAAGTTGCAGCTTGGTCCTCTGTATATACTTTTATAAAGCATTATAAGCTGGATTCTTTCTCTAGGTCTAGATCAGGCTTTGCTAGGAACATACTCAAGAGGCTCCTAGACCCTTCTCCTTCCACCTCCAAAATATGGGTCTATATTACGTGATCAAATGGTCAAATAGTTGAACATGTAATAGTCGACCCATAATAATTGAACTGCCACAATGAGATCTCCGTACAGTGCGGAAATGGAAGTTTTCCATTGTCTGCACTGTAGTGCAATCTCAGAGTAGGTATATTTAGGTAGCGGGGGGTGCAGAGGGGGCTTGCCCCCCTGCATAGAGCATTTAAATGGTTTGTTTGGGTGGGTTTTTCTTTTTTTATTTTCCGTTCAGCATTGTGGCAGTTCAATTATTACGGGTCAACTATTATGTGTTTGAATATTTCACCATTCAATCATGTAATATAGACCCCCCAAATATAGCTAGCTATGGTAATCTTCTCATATAGTCAAGGCCACTACATCAGTGATCAATATGAAGAACATAGTACAGTTGTGTCAGTTGAACTTACCGTAAAAGTAGATGTTCGAATGATCACTGCTGCAGTAGCCACTCTGTCCCTCCACCCCCCCTTGTTTTGAGTGCATTTTTATGCCAGGGTGTGGACATTTATTTTTTATTATTCATAGCCTTGTCCTTTCAGGGCTTAGCCTCCCTGTCTCTGCTGGCAGGAAAGCTCTGAAGGGCTTTGCACCCAAACTTGTCATTTAGTCAGCTCAGCTTGAGCTTCTTGACATTTTGGGTGTGTGGAAGATGTCTTGAAGTTTGGAAGCTGGCCTGCTTTTATATCCTTTGCAGGATGTAGCCCATATAACTACGGCTACTGCAGCAGTGATCATTCAAACATCTACTGTTATCTTAGTTTTAACTTATACAATTGTAATTTACTTACATTGGAATATGCAGTTTTTGAAATGAGACATATGGCAGCAGTTAATTTCATGAAAAAGGAATCAGGCCTGTTTTTAAGTTAGGAAAATAATTATCATGCTAGTGAAGTGAATAGCTTGTACTGACATGGCCATATGGTGAATAAAAACTTAGGGAAGAGCACAGTCTTAGTGTAAGATGTACAGTCTTATACAGTAGAACTTCCATAGTTGATTACCTCATTACATTGACTACCTCCTTAAGTTGACCTAATTTTCATAGACCAGACATGTACCACATGTACTCAGTGGAAGACCAACCTGTCTATATTGACCACCTCTGTAAGTTGTAGCTTGACCACTTGGACTGTGACACAATATTAATTTACCCCTCTATAACTTGACCAGTTGAGTCCACTCTACACCAAGGGGTAGAAGATGTTGGCTCTGCCCCTTAGTTGTATTATTTTTTTCTTTAGTATAAGTTCTTTTTTATGTTTTATTATTACCACGTGTTGGATTAGACCTAACATCCTATTGTTTATCATGTGTTGCTGAAGATTTTTCAACATGAAGGTCTGATCTGAATTGTAGGTACATCCTACAATTGCAGAAACATTTTACAGTTAATCAAGACATGATGTCCCAAAGGAAAGAACTCAAAGAGCTGACATTGAAGGAAAAGTCTGATCTTCTACATTTTCTGGAAAGCAGCAGCCAAAGAAAGATGGTGGAACATTTTGGTGTTAGCAAGACCACAGTTAGCAACATCTAAAAATGTAAACACGAGTATTTGGAGAGATATGGTAAGGAAAGTGGAGACCTACAGTAGAAAAGGAAGAAAACTTCCCTTGATGATTTCAATAAAACTACATTGTTAGTTCAAACAAATGAGAGCTGTTAACACCCGAATCTCCAGGCCGATTATCCAAGAAGTTGCTAAAAAATTTGCACAGGAATTCAGGGTGGCAGATTCCAGACATCAAGTGGTTGGCTCAAGAAATTTGAACTGCAGCACCAGAAAGTCTTGTGTGGTGAATCCAATGAAGTTCCAGTAGAAGTTGTGGAAAAGTTCAAAAAATTCCTGGATTTTGCCTGAGGCTTCAAAGATGACGAAATCTTTAACGCTGATGAGTGCAGACTCTTTTTCAAGGCAATGCCTGACAGGAGCCTCGTCACGAAGGGTGACAAATGTAAGAGTGGAACACTTTCCAAATAATGTTTCACAGTTCTGCTTTGCACTAGATCAACCGGAGATAAAATAAAGCCCTTGGTGACTGGTGAATCAGCAAAGACATGCGCATCTAAGAACCTGAAGCCCGAAGACCTTCCCATCACTTGGAGACCAAACAAATGTGCATGGATGACTGGTGCCCTATTTGAGGAGTGGGTAAGGGGTATTTATTAAGAAATGAAGAAGAAGAAATGGTCTATTCTACTGACAGCAGACAACTGTCCTGGCCACCTGCAAGTGAATCATCTCACAAACGTGAAACTGAAATTTCTGCCTCCAAACATGACCTCAGAAATCCAACTTCTTGACCAAAGCATCATCAAAACATTTTAAATGAATTACCAAGCCCAGTTACTGCAATGGGTCATTACTAAAACACAAATCTATGGTCCACCTGTGGAAGCACCTTTATCTGCTGCATCAGTTAATGCTGTGGATGCTGTCCTCACAATCAGTTCTGCTTGGAATAAAGTTCAGCCAGAAATGATACAGAAGTGTTTTAAGAAAATCAGATTTGTCACACCCTAAGAGCATGATGTTTTGGCCCCATCAGACAGTCCATCTCCCATGGCAGAATTCGAAGGAGTAGATTTTGAAAGTTTTGTTGCAATGGATGATGAGGTAGCAACCTGTAATGAACGTGACCCAGAAGCAATTTTCCAAGCGATATTGACCAAAATCCAGACCAGCATAAAATGCATGAAGCAGATGATCAAGTGGAAGAAGTAAGTGAGGATGACACAGAAATTGTAGATACTCCAAAAGAAGAGTATGTCAGGCATATGATAATGCAGTTGAAGTTATTTGCTGTGGAAAAATGCCCAGGTATGCTGAGTGGTATAGCCAGCGTTGAGAGTGCTTTCTCCACTTACTTTTGTAATAAGAATAAGAAACAGACCAAGACTGACTCTTTCTTCAGAAAGAATGATTAAACCATGAGAAAACAGTAAATGTATTGATTTTGTATGATACTGTATGCATGATTTTACTGTGTTTTGATTATGTATGATTTCGTATGATATTCTCTAATAAAAGCTGTACAAGAAAGGAAAGTACATTTATTTATTTATTTAATTACATTTGTTAACTGGGTAGTGTTCTGACTGGGTTGAAAAAAAACACTTTTTCAGTGGAGACCTGGGAAGAAAAGCTCCACAACAAAAAGAACATTATTAAGGTACAAGTAGTAAACTTAGTTTAAGTAGTACATTGCTAACAATATGCAAATGAGCTTAACAAAAATTTTATCGCAAAATATAATAACAGAATACAATATAAACATGCATGTTTCAGGCATACAGGAATACAATTTTTTTTCTTTTTACAATATATATGAGATACATAAGGCATGTAGCTTTACAAGTTGAGTCACTTCTGAAAGACCAAACACGTTCATGTAGTTTTACAAGTTAGGTCATCTGAAGGAACAAACATTAATAGAGATAAGACAGATAGTAGAGCCCTATGTGGGATGAGCACTGTTTGGGCTAACATCTGTGAAATGAGTGGGAAAAAATAGGAAAAATATTAGTTGGGAGCAATACAGGGGCATAGCCAATTATCATTTAAATAGCCTTTCAGGGTAGTTTTAAATGTGGACAGGTTGGGGTTTTTAGTTATCTGTTGAGAAAGAGTGTTCCAATCTTTGGCTATTTTATGGGAGTAGAGGGAGTCTCCATTATAGCTGTGAGACTGGATTACTTTTAGTGTTAGTTTGTTGGATGACCTGAGGAGTCTACTGTTTATGTTTGGCTGGACTATGTTTGACAGAGCTGGGCAGTCAGTAGGGTTGAATATGATTTTATGGGCAAGTGAAAGTTATTTTAATAATAATAGGTTGGGAAGTTCTTGCCAGCTGAGCTGTCAGAGAGCAGTGCAGTGGTATGTTCTGTGGGGTTGGTTGGTGACAAACTTAGCAATTATGTTATAGCAGGAGTCTAGTTTATTTAGGTCAGTTTTTGATAGGTTAGTAAAGACCTCAGAGCAGTATAGGAGGGTGGATAGCGAGTGGGATCTTGCAGTGGCCAGTTTAGCTTGTTGTGTAAGGTAAGGTTTAACCCTGTATAGAGCACCTAGTTTAGAGTGGACTTTTTTGGATGGTCAGATAGATGTGTTTATCAAATTTTAGTGAGTCATCTATGTAGCTTGGTCTGATTGGTGGGTTCGATTTTTGTACCATTGTTAGACATTATGGAGAGGGATTGGGTACTGGGTTTTGAAGATTTATTAGAGAAAATTATGAGCTTGGTTTTACTTGGATTTAGGATGAGTTGGTGGCTGCTGTGGTACTTTTCAATGTCTTGGAATGATGATTGCATTTTGTGTTGGAGTTCTTGTGGGGAGTGGGCTGAGCAGATAATGTAGGAGTCATCTGCATATTGGATGACAATGGCATGTTGGATGGCAGTAAATAGGTTGTTGGTAAATATTATGAAGAGGAGGAGCCCAAGTATGGAGCCTTGTGGTACCCCCGTGGTGACTGGTAATAGCGGGGAGAGGCTATTTGCCCATTTAGTGGCCTGTTGTCTGTCGGATAGATAACTGTGAAACCATGTTAGGGGTGTGGTACTGAAACTGTAAGTCACAAGTGTGTTGAGGAGCAGCTGATGGGGCACTGTGTCCAAAGCTTTTGACATATCTAAGAAAATGGCTGAGACTAGTTGTCCTTCATTTTTGAGGTGGCGAATGGTCTCTGTAAAGGTTATGAGGGTTGAGTTAGTACTGTGCTTAGGCCTGAAGCCATGCTGGGTGCTGGAGAGTAGGTTGTTGGTAGTGAGGTGATTCATGAGTTGCTAGTGGATACATTTCTGTAGAATTTTGACAAGGGGGGGTAGAATGGTGATGGGAAGGTAGTTAGTTATGTCTCTAGATGGGCCGCCCTTATGAAGTGGTATGATATGAAAGATTTTCCATAATTTGGGAACATACTATTCGGAGATAGTCCAGTTTATTAGTAATGATATGGGGTAGGTGATGGATGGGGTAGTTAGCTTTAGGTATTCGTTTGGAAGTTGGTCGGCAGCTAAGCAGCAGGGTTTTAATTTACATAAGAGTTTTTTTATGTAGGAAGTTGGAAAGGGAATAAAGGAGAAGGAGTCTGCATCATTAGAGGTAGGAGAGGGGGACAGTGATTGATGGGATTGTTTTGTTATCTAGGAGAGAAGTGATAGAGTTGATAAAGTGGGAATTGAATTGTGAGGCTAAGGGCACAGAAGAGTTAGTAGTGGGGAGGCAGGGGTAGGGTTTTACTGGGGTTATGGAGGTGGTTGATATTCTGTCAGAATGTTTGTGGATTGTGCTGGTATTTTTGTTAGCAGGTGAGGTAATTGGTTCTTTTATCCTTGATGATGTTTTTTTTAGCATGATTTTTAAGCTGTTTGTAAAGGGTGAAATTGTTGTTATTTTTGGTCATATCATATAGTAACCAGGCTTTATCTGTTCATTTCATTAGTTGTTTTGTTTCTTTAGAAAGCCATGGTAGCTGTTTGGTTTATTTATCAGTACAGTAGGCCTCGTTCTTTATGTTGACCACGTCCGTATGTTGACCAGTTTGTTACAGTCGTTTGGGTGGTCAACTTACAGAGGCTGTACTGTATCTTGATATTCCTTGGCGGGCAGTGGTAGAAACCAAACTGGGTGCCAGTGGTCAGCTGTTATCCATCTTCTACTGTTTCTGAGTAACACTTGTTATCCTTAGGGTTTAACCATGGTATATTCAGACTGCAGAAGTAGTGAATTCATGCTTCTGTATATAGCATGTGTGGGGTATTGTGCTGTGATTACAATGATCAGTAATGTGAAAGCCATTGAGACTAAAGTGATTTATCTCTCTCTCACTGTCTTTTTTTTTTTGTTAAATTATTTCCCTAAAGTACAGAAACCTATAGTTTTATTATATTAATAGAGTACAGTAATAGACAGCACCAGGCACCCCTCCTCACCCTTTAGATCTATGAGTCTAGTGTAAGCTTTGCACCCTATGTAAATGCTCAGATCCAATTCTGATTCATTTTTATATTCAAATGATGTATAATTCAGTGTAACATTTTCTCATTAGTCATATTTAAATGTGATAGGACACTCACACACCACACTGACCTACTAATCTTTTTTAATTCTCTCGTGCCAGAATTTGTGCCTACTAGTGTGATATCTTCTGACCTGTTACCTACATCTCTATTTTTGTTTTTGTTCATTACTATATATATATATATATATATATATATATATATATATATATATATATTAATATTCTGTATACTCATGTAACTATGCTTTTGTGGTAATTGTCAGAACATTTTCTTCCTATATTTGTAGCTCTGGTTGTGCAAATGTACAGTGCAGTCATTTATATGCAACCCTACATATTAATGAAATATATCTGACCAAAAAAGGCACACACCAATTTGCACTGATCTTAGCCTATATTTTTTTAAGGAATATATTGCTGAATTTGAAAAAGTTGCATTTTTCTGTCTATTTTTTTCTGGACATTGCATACAGACTTTACTTTCTTAACATGTCAATTGAAGTATGCTGAATAGCATTGTTATAGATAACTCAGGATAAAGAGATACCATCTCCCATTTTATGCGACATTATTTTTAATATATCCATGTCAGTCAGACTAAGGTAGAACAACTAGGGATTTCAGTAAAATCCTGTTAAATACATTAATGCAAAAAAGCATAACAGAAGTCACGGCTTAGGTATTTCAGATATGGTGTCATTTTCTCATAGACTGACTGTACACGGCTCTTCATCCTACCAGCACCAACAAACTGCTCAGACTTGTCAGATTCAGATGTTTTCATTTTGCATACAAATCTCTCCTAGTAATTGGCCTTTACTGTCCACTGGCATGTGATGCATACTTTCCATGTCACTGTGACATTCTCTGCATCATTGCATTTCATTTTACCATCATCACTACTGAAAATCTGTTGCGATTAGGAAAAAAAACTTTTACCACTATTAGGTGCTGAATTTCCTACAAGCTGCAGATAGACTGGGTTCTAACAGCAGCCGCTTTACTTCTTTTCAGGCACCATCCATCAGCCTGACAGTGGCTGCCGATGGGCCAGTCATATTGTCTATATTTCATACACAAACATCAGGCCTGCTGACAGCACTTTGCACACTCGGAAATTGCTTTTGCTGTGAGCTGAATTTCAAGCAGAGCTTTTCTCCCTGGTTCCCTCTCTCTCGCTTTCTGTTTATGACCCTTAGGAGAGAAGGCGCTGCATTGAATAGATAATGCTGGAAGCATTCATGTAGCATTGAGAGCTTTATGCTCTCAGTATTTATTGGGTAGCACAGCATTGACTTTGCTAATTTGCATTGGTATGAAGCTTTGTTTTTTAAATTTTTAATGCTGATTTTTCTTATTGCACATGTACTGCAAACAGGGCTGAGACAAAAGAAGAGCACAGCCTCTAGTTTCTCCGTTTTCTTTTGATGCTGTAACTTAAATAGGCAGTCAAAGTGAAATTAAAAGATAGTTAAGGTTGTTTAATTTTGGAGCTTATTTAAGCACAAAAATGGTAATTTGTATAAATAGCTTGGGCCACTGATTAGAACAAAGGGATTTTAAACCATGGACCCTTAGCACACCTATTATAAACCCCGCACATATGTTATAACCCAAAAGACCTCAGTGTATACATTCATCTAAGTGAAACGTGTTTGGCTCCCTTTATGAATATATAGACAGTTAATATATTTGCTCAGCAGCTGAGATGCTAAATTGCATCCAATAAAGCACTTGGTAAAATTATGGCAATTTTCTTTAGCTGTGCAGATGAACAGAGGAATCCATTTTGTGAACACAGTACATCATGTACCGATGCTTCTGAAGTAATACTCTTTAACTGCGTATATTGCATGTAGACAATAGTGAAGAGTAGAGAAAATCCCATTTATTTGTAAGTAAATTATTTCAGCATGATTTGCTCACTTACCTGTCTGCAGAATTAGTTTCATCAACCTGTACCTGCACATGCTGTTAGAGATGGAGAGTAACACCTTTCCCAGATGTCGAAATGAAGAACTTCAACATCACATTTTGTTTTCCAAAATGTGGTTACTAGAACTGGCCCAGCAAGTAATGAAATGCTACAATACCTCCTAAACATGAACCATATTCTTTGTAACCGTGATTATATCTAATTTCATTTTTTCCTTGGGTCTATTCTCATTTTTAATATTTGCATGATGCAGTATTTTGTATTAACACAAACATTTTACAGTACTAAGATTTTTTTTGGATATTCCCCACTAGACTCTCTAATTTTAAAACATAAAAGTTCATAGAGTCATCATTTTAAAACATAAAAGGTCATAGAATCTTTGAAAACTTGTATATTTTGTAAAAGTTACACTTAATGAAAAAACATTAATTATAGTACAAAAGTAATAAGTTAAAAACAGAATGTCTAAGCTTGTATTCCACATCTGTTACACATGTAAAAAGAACATTTTAAAGAAAAGGTATAAGCTTCTGCCCCAAGTACCTTAAATAAGAGATAAGGGAATGTGTTTGTGCAAAGAGCAAAATCCTGAAATATGGAATTTATGGAACTGTCACGCTAACAAGATCAAATCAAGAAACAGCAATGGTATACAGTTAAATGTTACTCAATAAAAGATAAACTTCTACTTTCTCAGCAATCTACAATCCAGTTGTACTGTAATATATTGAGCTACATACAGCAGTCATGTTCCTATAGTGACACTGTCGACATAACCAGTTGCATTCAAAGAATGCCTGATCTAAGAAAATTTAAGACATGAAATGTACTAACAGTGTCACCCGGGGCACATACTAATTAACAGTGATAGTTAATATGCTTATACATAACACTATGAAGATGAGGGTGGGATGTGCGAGTTATCAAGTAGCAGAGGATAGAAGGGGAAATGCACTCCTTTTAGATGTTACCAATCTGCAGGATGATGGATATTTCAACTAAATGAGGTGTCCCTTGTATGGCAGCTGATTCAGTGGAATTATATGCAGCTCAAACAACCATATCACAAAAATCCAAGACATGGTCACATGATCGGGAAGATGCTGAGGGTAAAGGAGCAGGAGATAGGTGCGTGTATAATGACATCTGATAATCTAAAGTAAGTACATATGCCAGGCTATAAGGTAAATAAATAAAAGTTTGAGCTACAACTATGTATAGAAAAATAAGCTCATTAGCAGGAAAAACAAAAGCAGCAAATAGGTTCACAGGACATTATTCATTTCAAATACCAAATTCTGTTCTGAAGGCAGCATTCTCTTAAAAATATATATAAAACCGAAAAAAAAGGGATAGAAATGGTCCATAGAGAGCTATTTAATATGTAATGGGACATACAAAAAAATAATGCACTCAAGCAAATAAGTGAGCTGGACCTGTATGTTTCATTCAATGCATTTATTACAAAGATAAAGGCAGCAATATAACCTTGATGTTTGCTAAAAAGCTACATGTCTGAGACACAGAAAACAACTCTGACTATGTATAGCTAGAGTAGAGTAGGGGAGGGTAATAGTAGAATAGCAAATGACAATAAGGGAAGGAAGTGGAGGGGAGATGAGTTTGAGCAGAGAAGGGGGAGAGAAGGTAGGGTGACAGAAGCCATTGGATATCCGAAAGACTTTATTGTGATGCACAAGTGCAATGTTGTCAAAATCTTCCACATTATTAAGTTGTTTTACTTTCATACAAGCTGCTATGAATTTGCTGTGTTTATAACTACTTTCATCATGGTTTCTGTATGTAATTCTTATATGCCAAGTTCTCCTATAAAAGGTATGATGTTAATAAATCCATACTAATGAAGATATAATAGGACATTGAAACTGGTGTACATTTATTCCACTAGAGCATTATTGGAATAAATGATATCTGCACACTCTTATAGTGTAGAGTTGTAATTATTGATGCATTGATTGTTTTGTGAGTTCTTCTGAGAAAAAAACAATTTAAAAACCAGGAACAGTTACATATAGTTAGAAAGATATGACATTAATGATTAGCATATTTATCACATAACTGGTGAATACATGAAACAGTCTCCCAGCAGATGAGGTCCCAAATTTAAATTATACAAACTCCTTGCACATAGTGGCCATCATTACATTTAGCAGGTATGGTTGGCAAATGCAAGCAGCTGAGATTGTACAGTCCTACTCCTGTTTTTTTTTAACTTCTTCATGATGCTCTTAAGACCACATACAATTTATTGATTTGAAAGGTTCTCCAGCCCTTCCATATCATTTACAGGAAAAAGCTTACACTTCTTTTTTGGAGAAGGTTCCCCTGCACCCTAGTGGCAGAAGTGTGCAGTTAGAACTTGTCTGATTGAAGACTGCTGGAACAGGGTTCAGTTTTGAACTTTTTACTGGTTAATTGGGTAATTTGTCTAAATCAGTTTGCTCGTTTTTCTATTGTTATATAAAAAAATTGCACTTTATTCATCTGCTTTTACTTTATTTGTGTTTCTTCCTACTTTATTGCATTTATTCTGCTGCATTTATTACTGCTTGTTAGTAGCCTGATTAAATTGTAACTGTTATTCTAAGCCTTTGGTTGAAGCACTTGGGCTTCATACCAGTTGTTTTACATTAAGGTTTGTGGTCTGTACTGTTGTGGCAGGACAGGTAGCTTACATCCTTCTAAGTTGGGAGTTGCTGATTGAAGCCTTAGTATCTGTTATTCAAAGAGTATATTAGTTCTGGTTTAAGCACTTGGGCTTCGGGCCTGTTATTCAACACTAAGAAGGTGTGGTCTGCACTCTTGTGGGAGGAGAGGGTAGATTCTGCCCTTCTGAGCTGGGAGTTTCTGGTTAAAGGCTTGTTGTGCCTGGTTATTTGAACTGTTTCTTTCTGAAATTGGTACGCCTTGTTTACTGTAGCATAGACTAAATTCAGACCTGCTGAATCTAGCTTTGTTTGTATAACTTGAGCACTAATCCAGCCCATCTTTTTTTGGAGAAGGCTCCCAGTTTTTAGCTTTTTATTGGTTAATTTGCTTAAATCACTTTGCCCATTTGCTACTGTTATATTAAAAAAAATACACGTTATGCATCACCGCTTAGCTAGGGTTAAACTACTCCTGGCACCATAAAGTCTGCTCTTCAAATTTTCCCTAAAAACTAGCCAGTTTTTTAGTTTTAGCACTCAAATCTGTTTCTTTGAGTTCAGCACTTGTTAAGAACTTGTTGTAAGCACTAAATAAGCTAGAAATTAATACAGCACTCAACTTTCCTCATTTGTCTTGAGGAAAACAGTTTTTAGTACTTAATAAATAAGCACCTATCCAGGTATGTCTAAGGGTCAACTCCCAGTGTTTTCTCCTGTCTACCTGATGAATCTGGGCATATTGGGGTGATGCAGCAGTTGCTTCATGTACACAGACAACCCTCTCCTCCTACCACCCAACACTAAAACCTGTGAAAGATGCACTTATATAGCCAAACTGGAAGCAAAGATCTCCTCACCCAAGACTGGACTAGACAGTCAAGAGGAGAAGTTAAACACTTGTACCACACGACACTCATCACATAGTCCCTCAAAACCTACACCACCAAAACACACACATAGCAACACCAAACGCACACCTACATTCATGGAGGCTCTCAATAAAAATATGCTCAAGCAACAGAGAGCTCCAAAGCAGAAACGCATGCAACCGCCACCCCCCCCAACACAGCCCAAATGACACATAGCCCACAACTTCAGTGTGCCACTCAACCACAGCCCATATGGCATAACAATGTACCCAACACTCTAGTCATAGGTGACTCCAGGCTAAACAAGAAGAAAGTTACTGTCAGCTGCCTGTTGGGTGCCATGATCCACCACATAACGCACAGTCTCAGGTCACTCCACAACAAGTACAAATATGATTCTGTTATTGTCCATGTTGGTGAGAATGACCTGAGACGTACCTCCCTGGACAACATGAAAAGAGACATGGAGGAGCTCTCTGATCTTGTAGCTTAGGCAGGTATGACCCTAGCCCTGAGTAGCATCCTGCCATCACCTAGAATGATACCACAGTACAAGGACAAAATGATTGACTTCAACAATTGGCTAAGCTTCTGGTGTCATTTTAAGGGGATCCAGTATCTGTCTGCCTGGGATGGCATGATTGACTGACCATGATGCTTTGCCAGAGATGGACTGCACCTGTCACCCTTGGGATTCCAGATACTGGCTAAGGCTTACCACCCCTATAATGCCTTTTTAGGCAAGGTTCAAATGACAAATTCACCATTGTAACAGGTACAGGCAAGCAAAATCTGAGGGTAATGCTACTCAATGCTACAAGTTTGAACCTCAAAATGCATTCACTTGAGGGACTCCTTAAAATGGAGAACTTCGACATCTGTGCATTAACAGAGACCTGGTTCAAGGCTCCAGAGAGCACCCCTGCATTACCAGGCTATAATTCATACCACACCTTTCGGCCACCTAACCTGGACCGAAACACTAAAGGTGGAGGTGTGTCCATATTCATTAAGGATATCCACACCTCCAGGCTAGTTGCTCAGCATAATGCATCCAAGATCATCCAAGTGCAACTAATTCTGGGCAAGACTGCAATCCAAATTGCAACTTGCTACAGATCCCCCACCATGCCCCAGGATTCTCACTCCTCATTTCTTGATACACTGGAAAATATTAGGGTACAACCCAACACCCTGATAATGAGCAATTTCAACTACCCCACCATTAACTGGGAAAACTACTCATGTATCAACTCTTTTGCACAACGTTTTCTAGAATTCATAAATTCCAATGCCATTGATCAACTTATCCACACCCCCACCAGGGTCAGCAATATCCTAGACCTGGTCATTACCAACATGGGTGACCGGTGTTCCACACCAGAGGTCAATTCCTCGTCGGTCAGATCCGACCCCAAGCTAATCAGTGTCGACATCCACATCCCACCCCCACCCCCCAATTAGGGAAATCACCGTAAAAAATTCTCCAAAGCCAACTTCATGCTTCTTAAGACAGAAGTGGCAAACTTCATGACACCCATGCAGATGAACAATAGAGGTACGACTGCTGAATCCTACACAAATGCACTTTATAAGCACTTACACAAGTGCATGAATCATTCTATCCCTAACAGAACCAAGATGCTATCCTCAAAAAAAAGGAAGCCACTCTGGTGGTCCCCTGCCATAAACAAACTGTACAATAGAAGAAAGAAACTGTTGCTAAAAAGAGTAAAAGCCCATGGCTGGAAGAACTCCCTGGTCAGCCTCAGTAAGAAGCTGAGATCTCTCATAAAATTCTCCAAAGCTAGTGATGAAAACAAAATCACCACTGATTCTATAGACAACCACAAAGCATTCTATAGCTATGTCAAGAATCTCAATGGCAACACTCAGATCTGCTCTGAGTTAGAGCACAATGGCACTAAACATACAGAACCAACTGATATTGCCAACATCCTGGCAGATAGATTCAGTGCTAACTTTACCCTCCCCTTACCCCCTAAAGGGCCCATCTCTATACCATAAGAATGCAAAGTTTCTGTAATCACTGCTGCACAGGTAAATACCACACTCTCCAAAGCCAAGAACACAGCATCCATGGGACCTGACAACATCCTAGGCTGCATTCTACATGAACTATAGAATAAACTGGCACCCCACCTAAGCACCATGTTCAATCATAGCCTCATCTCAGGCTTTGTGCCCACTGAATAGTGCACAGTGACAGTTATCCCACTCCACAAGGGGGAGCCACCATGGACACCGGGAACTGCCGCCCCATTAGCCTAACGTGCCTGGTCTGCAAGGCCATGGAAAGGATCATCATGGAACTTATTAACAAAGACATTGGTAATCTCCAAACTCTGGACCCCTCCCAGTTCGGGTTTGTAAAAGTCAGATCATGTCTCCAAAACCTGATTGACTTCTTTGAAGCAGTCACCAAAGCCGTAGACAAGGGTAAGGTGGTTCACACAGCCAATCTAGATCTCGCCAACACTTTTGACACCATCCCCCACTCTGGAATTATAGATAAACTCACTAAACTAGGTATAAATCCCTATGTCAAAAGATGGGTTGCCAACTGGCTCACTGACAGAACCCACACTGTGAAAGTAGCAGACTCCAAATCTGATTTCAGACCAGTGACAAGTGGAGTACCACAGGGTTCAGTTCTGGCTCGTCTCCTGTTTGGTATCTACTTTTCTGAAGTGCAGGCTAACACAGAAAGTCTTTGGCTAATGAAGTTCACAGATGACTGCAAAGTAGGAGTCATAATTGAAACTCCTAATGATGTGGACATCCTACAAAAGGGCCTCACTGAGACAGATGCCTGGTGTCAAAGCCATGGCCTTAAGCTTAATGCCAAAAAGTGCATTGTCATCCCATTTGGTAAAAACTCTGTACCCATGAGCTACCACATAGGTGGTAGTCTACTTAACACCAAAAGTGTGATAAGAGGCCTTGGGACACAGGTGGACAGTAGTCTCTCCTTTGATAATCACATTGCCACAGTAGTCAGGAAATCCTTCTATGTGGCACACCTCATTACAAAAGGTTTCTCATCCAGGAAAAAAGAGGTCATTGTTCCCCAATACTCATCACTCATTAGACCTATTATAGAGTACAATGCCCCTTTTGGTATGTACCTCACAAGACATCTACAACAACTGGAAAGGCCACAGAAATACCTCACAAAGAGGATTACCAGCCACAAACAGATGCCCTATGCAGACCGTCTCAAAAAACTCCAGCTTTACTCCGTCGCATATCGCCTACTCACAGGCGATCTCTGCCTAACATACAAAGCTATGTCAAACCCAGAGCTGTTGGACAGGCTTCACTTAAAGAAATGTCTCCGAGCTACATGCTCTAGGGACCTAAACCTTGTCACCACAATAAACAGAACATGCTGGAGGGATAGATTCCTGTCCCAGAAACATCCCATTCTCTGGACCAAACTACCTATCTATATCAAACAAAGCTCCTCATTAGCACTCTTCAAGAAAAATCTTGATGATTAATTGGGAAATAGGAAATTCACCCCAGGGATCACCTCTGTGGCTCTGCTCGACAGGGGCACAGGAAAATAATTTTCTTGGGTGGCGAAAGCCAGGGTACCTTTTTGGCTAGGCTTGTATAGGCCCTAGGGCCGATAGCCTAGTACCTACCTATGAACCTATGAACTTCTAATTAAAATATGCATTCTCTGGAAAGACCTCACTAGCCTGCAGTAGTCATGTCATTTCCAGAAAGATCCTGCTCTATGTGTGTTTGTGTGTGTTTGTATGATCATGCATGTGCACATCTATGTATGAAGGGATTTATCATTAATTGTGAAAGTCAAACAAAGTGCACAAAATCCATAAGTGGAGCACACCACAAAACATTGCAGAGTTACTGTTCAGGCAGAGTTAAACTAAGTTTGGAAGGATCACTACAATACAACAACAAAAGCATAAGTATATTTAATAAATGCAAGACTGTGGGGCATCTTGAAGGTGTCGACAGATAGAAGGCAAAATGAAATAAACACAAGGGATGTAGATGTCAAACTGATTCTTATGAATGGAAACATGAAAGCTGGTAAAGAAATGAAGGTTGACGGAGCTTGGTGCTAGGTAGACAGGTGCAAGTGGTTGATGGGTCACAAGATAGGTAAAGACAAAGAAAAGAAAAAGACCACAAACATGGTAGAGATGAATTAAAGCTGACATGAAGAAGGCATGCAGCGAAAGGGTGACAGAACATATGCAATGAGTTCTAGAAAGCTATAGAAACAGAGAAGCCATAGAGCAACCACGTTTGATAGATGGCAAAAGCATTGAGCAGTGATATCCACTCTTATCTGTCTGTCAAAAGGGCAGAATGAACATAAGAGATATGAAGACATCCCTACCTAACGAGAAACCAAATGTGTTTCATTCAGTGTACATCCTGAAAGTAACCAACTGAAACATGTCAGATTAGTGTCAGTCACTTAAATTAAATACAGAAATGTAAGTTTTAAAGCATGGCGATGCTTTCTTTAGCCTCTACATTCTTGCTGAGGTAATGGAGACAGCTAGGCTATGCTTAACACTCCAGAATAGTAAATGATTTTGTTATGCGAGCTGTAATTTTTCCCATGCACACTAAGTCCAGAGTTCTCCCCTATCTTTTAACAAATATGCCTGGTAAATAATACTGAATAATAGTAATTCCTCCAAAGAATTTATTGTAAGTATGAGGAAGCAGTTTATAACTAATGATGTGAGCTTCCTTGTTGATGCTATCTGTTAGTAACTGTTCCATATTTTATGTTTTCGTTCCATATTTTGAGAAGAGACATAGTGATCCACATTTTGGAAACAGAAAGTTGAGAGCTATGCGTAATGAAATACTAGACATCACACTTCATAGGTGTTCACTAAAGTTAATCTTTCATGAAAATATTGATACTGAATAAGATATATCTCTAGCGAATCAGTTGAGTTTAAATGTGAGTGGCAGGGTTCAGTTCTGTACTATCATTTTACTGCATGCAATGTGCTGTGCATAGCTTTCAGCCTCTTGGCATAAGAATCCAGGGAAAAGGGGAAAGATGGATAAAGGCCCCAAATCAGGAGCAGTTGAGATGAATGGCATAGCCAGAAACAGATTGAGCCACACCATCGGTGTCCAAAGCCTGTCAGAACATTACCATGGCAACTATTAAACATGGCACTACTGCCATAACATTCTGATACCTATGCAACAGTGGCAAAGTCCAGGCTTCTCCATTATCACCCATTCCTGTCGCTTATATATGACAAATTGGAGGTTAGACAAGCATGGAGAAGATGAAATACTTTGTTTGCCTGTTTAGAAAGTTATGTAGCTTCATGTTGTCTCATAGAAGCAGTATGGTTTGGCTGGCAGAGAAACTTTCCACTTGTGAAAATAACATTTCTTTGTTTAATTAATGATATTGGGACCATTGAAAAATGTGCCATTTTGGTCTATTATTTGTAGGAAGATTAAGTTCAATGAAAAGATATCCAGTTATGTATTACATTAATAATGATGAAAGACAGCAGAGAAACATGGAGGCCATACTGATTTTAAAATCTCTAGAATATTTTCATCATCATATGAAAAAAAGGTCTATATCATATGTTCAAAGTTTTATAACTTCGAACATTAAAATATCAAATTTAAATGTTCGAAGTTATAAAACTTTGAACATATGTAAAAAAAAACAAACCCAAAACTGACAGCTGTAGGCAGGCCCCCCTGCACCCCCCACACCCTGCTCTTTAAATATTTATTTATTTTATTTTACATTTGCTGACCAGGAGAATCCAACTGGATTACAAGTCCATTTTCAGTGGAGGCCCAGGGAGAAAAGCTCCAAGAGAACAATTTTTTACAAAACATAGTTTTAAGGACAGACTTTTGACATGCAATTTCCATAGAAGAGACTTTGACATACATATTAACTAACAGATAGGATACATTTGTTCTCTACAATATAATATTAAATTTTAGAAGATATTCCTAAGTTTAGGATTCCTGTGATAGATTTACTATCGGAGTAAAAGTAGAGAGACGTAGAATAAGGCTCTGAGAGAGCAGATGATGCTCGCTATAGCTGAAAAGGATAACAAATTGATTTACTATATGTCTTCACCTGGTTTTAGTTGAGAAGGATAACAAATTGATTTACAATATGTCTTCTCCTGGTTTTAGTTACTTATGGAAAGCACAACATTGTTGAGGTAGTTTTCCCTAACTCCTGGAGAGATGGGATGAGCAGTAGACTAACAGTCCTAAGTGGGTACAGTACTATGATTGGTTGGCTTAGCAGAGTTACTTAAGTTAGGTGAAGTGTTATAATGCAACATTAGCTAGGGAGATACAGGAGCACAGTTGATTATTCAAAAAGTGAGTTTTAACAAGTTTCTTAAACTTTGATGGGGATTTGTTGTCAGTTATGTGGGCAGGAAGGGAGTTCCAGGTTTTTGCTATACAGTGGCTGTAGACAGAGTTACCAGCTTCATTGTTATATTTGGTTACTTTGAGGAGGTTTTGTGTGCTAGACCTCAAGGTTTTGACAGTTGTATAGGGTTGCAAAAGATTTTGTAGGATTGGGGTGTTATCAGAGTTATGTATTATTTTGTGGGCTAATGATAGTTGATTCAGTTGAAGTAGTAGTGGTAGTTCTAGCCAACTGATTTTTTGTAGGCATTCAGAGTGATGTGTTTTGATGGGAGAGGCTGTAGCGAATTTGGCTATCTTATTATAACAACTATCAAGTTTGTTTAGGTTGGATTTGCGGAGATTTGTAAGCACGGGGGAGGCATTAAGTAGGGTGGATGGTAGGTGAGTCCCCGCTATTGTAGTTTTGGAGTGGTCAGTGAGAAATTTTTTATTGCGATACAGTAGGCCAAGTTTTTTATGTACTTTTTTATGGTTATAGAAATATGTAGGTCAAATCTAAGGTGAATATTTATTTCAACCCCTAAGAATTTGGAATGATGTGTGCGGGTGATTGTGGTCTTGTTAAAGGAGGTGATGAAGAAAGAATCAGTGGGAGGTATGGCTCTGTGGGAGCTAAAAAGTACTACCTTTGTTTTACTTGGATTTAGAATGAGCCTTTGGTTTGTAATCCAAGTTTCTGCAAGGGAAAAGCATTCTTGTGTTAGGGAGTGAAGGATGTCAATTGATTTGGCTGCGCATATTATGGTGGTATCATCTGCATATTGCACTATTGAGGCTTTAGGAATACTGTTTGGGAGCTGATTTGTGAAGAGGGTAAAAAGAAGTGGCCCCAGGATGGAGCCTTGGGGTACTCCTAGGGAGACTGGTGGGGAGGGGGAGAGTTGGTTTTGCCACATAACAGCTTGTTTCCTTCCCTCTGGGTAGTCTTTGAACCAGGATATGGCAGGGGTGGTAAGGTTTAGAGTTGTTAGTAAAAGAAGGCGTTTATTATGGTATCGAATGCTTTGGACAAGTCAAGGAAGGTGGCAGATACAAGGAGTCCGTTGTTTCTGTAAGTATTGACAATGTTGATGAATTCTGTTAATGCAGTGCCATGTTGTTGTGTTGCTATTAGATTATTTTCTAGGAGATATTTCATTAGTTGCTTGTGTATTACCTTCTCTAAAATTTTAGATAAAGGGGGTAGTATGGCTATAGGGTGGTAGTTATTGAGTTCCAAGGAGGTTCCCCCTTTATGTAGAGGGATGATATGTGATATTTTCCATAGCTTGGGTACTATACACTCAGAGATGGATCTGTTAATTAGGATGGAGACAGGATATGATATGGCTTCTGCAGCCAGGTGGATGTATTCAGCGGGTAATTTATCTGCAGCTAGAGATGTTGGTTTGAGCTTGCGGAGTAGTTTTTCAATGGATTTGATTGGTTCTGGGTGGAAATTGAACTTGAGGCAATTGTTAGTTGAGGTGGGGGGGTGGATTTGCAGGGGTGAGGCTGCTTGTTTGCAAGGGTCTGGATAGTTTCTTTTAAATATTTATTAAATTGAGTGGGGATGTCTTTTTGGTTGTTATCTATTTTTGGGGTTGGGGTAGTTGTTTTACCTGGTTGTAGAATAGAGTTAATTGCTGCCCAAATTTTTTTGCGGGTTGCTCCTGTGCTTATCCTGTAACTTTTGGTAGTAAGATGTTTTGTCTGTTCTGGTGAGTTTTTTGGCTTTGTTACATAGTTCAACTTATATTTGTTTGTTCGAGATTTACTGTTGCGGTAGTTGGTCCAGGCCTTGATTCTTTTTTTAAGGAGGGATTTTTTGTCTGGGGTTAACCAGGGGGCATATTTAGTTTTAATTCTTGTTGTCCTGGAGTGGGCATGATGGTTAAGGGTGTTTAAGAAGGTAGTATTGAAATATAGTACAGCTTCATCAAGCGGTAGGTTTTTTAGGGGGGTCCAGTTGCACATTTTTAGATCATTTATAAAGCTGGAGCGGTTAAAGTGTTTTTTTTTGTTTCTAATTAGGTGCGTAGATATTTGGGTCAGTTGTGGTGATTTTGATCTGAGTAAGAATGTGTCTTGGTGGTCACTCAGGGTGTCTGGTAGACACCCTGCTAGGGATATCAGTGATGGGTGGGATACGAGTATCCAATCTATAGTGGATTGGTGTTTGTTTCTCTTGCCTGTTCTTGTGGGGGATGAGTTGGGTTATGCCATGTAGGTTAATATGGGAGAGTGAGTTATGACTGGAACAGTTTTGCCAGTCAGTATTAAGGTCTCCTAATACTATGCTTTCCTGGGGGAGGGAGTTATATATCCATTCTAGGAGTTTTTCTGTAATGGGGATATTGTTGCCTGGAGGGATGTAGCATCCTATGATGTTGATGTGTTTACTATCATTTTTAGTTTTGTTAGAGTGAGTTCAACTTTATCGAGGTCTGGGGTTGTTATGTCTACTTTCTCAAGGATGAGGTGAGATTAAAACACTATAACAACACCCCCCCCCCGCTTTTTTACCTATTCTATCACTACGAATTATATTGTAACCTGGTGGAGTGATTTCATTGTTGTGGTTGCTTGGTTTAAGCCAAGTCTCTGTTAGTATGACTATCTCAGGTTGATAAAAGGAGAGTAGTGCATGAAGGTCGTGGACTTTGTTAAGTATACTTCTGCTATTTCAATTTAAAGCGAGGAGTGTGGATTTGTCTCGGTAGAGTAGGGTATCATTCAGGTTCAGGGTTGGGGCTCCTAGATTTTTTGGGCCTGGGTTTGAGTGTATATCACCACAGCTAATGAGTTGGGCTCTGAGATAAAAATAGAGTTTGAGTAGTATGTTTAGGGTCATAGAGTTCTTTATAGTTGTTTGGGACTGGTAGTGTGATGGCTGTAATCTGTGTGCATAGTGGTAAATAAAGAAGGTTTGGTACTGATATGGGACTAGTTCAGTAAAAGGGTGCGTTGTAATAATGTTAGTGGAAGTAGTTTTTCTTGGTATGTGGATAAAATTAAGTTGTTTTTGGTGGTTGGTGATAGAAGTTAGCAGTGGGAGGGTGGATACACCTAGTAGCAATGGTAGCAGGTGTATATATGTGGGTTTGGGTAGTTTGGGTACGGTTTGGTTGGGTTTGGTCATGAGAGAGATCTGCTTGGGATGGGGTGGGTGTGGTGGATGATGAGAGGTGTTTGTGATTGTAAGGTGGTTAGATTTATATACCAACTCCGAGACTGCACTACAGCGCCTACACTAGTCAGGTAATTTCTGTTTGTTTGTTTGTTTTTTTATTATATGTTCAATGTTTGAAACATCAAACATTTAAATTTGATTATCTAACGTTCGAAGTTTTCAAACTTCGAACATATAATATAGACCCAAAAAAGGCTTTGCAGAGAGAAATCCTGGTGCATAATTAATGCAAAGGTCTGCAACCCATGACTCTGAAGCTGCATAAGGTCTTTGTGGGCCTGTGATGAGTGAAAAATAAGCAGCATTGCTAAATACTTCAACATTGTTAGAATATGAAATATTTGCTTGTAAATGGTTTGATATATTAAATACAGATTTTTGGTGTTAAAATCATTATGTATAAATCTATTCTATTCAGTTTCTTAAACAGGAGCCTGTATCTACTATGGCTTGCAGAATATTAAGTTAGTTCATAGCATTTTAAAATGACTGTTTTTTTTGTCTTTTCATATCAGTGACTTCTATATTAGTGGGAGGCAGTTTGCTTGCTGCACACCTGTAAAGCCTTGTGATGCAATAAGGGTACATATAGAGTGTTGCTATGATCTCTGAACAAAATTCCAACATATGTCTGATACTGGCTTGGAAGTGAAAGGTTTGTCGACCAAGGTGACAGATTTTTGTAGGCACTGAGCCTTTATACTAGTTACACCCACACACAGACACGCACACACGCAGACACACACACACACACACACACACACACACACACACACACACACACACACACACACACACACACACACACACACACATGATAGCTCAGGGAGGTGTTAAGCTCACAATTTCTAGGAAAAAACAAGTTCTTTTTGAACATGCTTATGAAGCCTTACAAGGGGCTGTGGAGCAGACATGAGACATTAGTTACAATGGTGCCTAACCCTAGACTCACAATCTTGCATTATTTTCAGAGGTAATCTGAATGAGATCCTTGATTTGCAGCCTGAATTCATTAAGTAACTTCATGCAGCATTCCAAGAAGTGGGCTCTGGCTCACCGTTTTGTCACTGGAGGTCATGTGTTAGTATAGTACCAATTATCCATGACTGCATTTCCAGGATATGGCCTAGCACAGCTAAAATGAAACCTTTTTTTTAAATTTGTTACTATAAACAGCAAAGCAAAATGTCATAGGATCATAGGAGATTACTAGGCTATCGACCCAGACGTCATTTTAAGCCTAGCCTTTTCAACCCAATGTAATACCCTAGAAGTACTAGTCAATACCGAAGATTGCATTTAGTGATGACTGCCCATGTCCAGGAGGGTTGTGGGCACTATCCCCTGTAAGAATTTATAGTGCCCCATCCACTCATCCAGGTTTCTCTTGAACAGTGTCATATAGGTGTTCTGTTTCACATGAATTGGTAGCCTGTTCCAAAGACGAGGCAGTCGCTGGGAGATTAATCTGTGCCTCCATCAATTTCTTTTTAAGTCACAGGCCATATTTAGCCCTAGACCCATTTGATTTATGGATATGCGGTAAGTTCATTAGGTTTGGGTCTCGGGTTGTCCTGTAAGCCAGGCATAAGTCTCCCCTAAGAAGTCTATATGATACAGAGTATAGTGATAGGGACGTTAGTCAGTCCATGTAAGGCACATGCTGGAAGCCCTTGATCTTCTTTGTTAGAAAACTCTGAGGTCTCTCCAATTACTGCAGGTGCTTAGTATGGTACATACTGAATGGGGAGTTATACTCAATTATTGTCAGGATAAGTGCCGAGTGGAGGGGGGGTTATAACCTTTTTTACTCTCAAGTTGATGCCTTTAGTAATCAAGTGAGCCACATGAAAAGCTTTCCTTACAATGGTAGACATATGGTGGTCGAAGTTAAGGTCGCGATCAACCTGAGATCTCAGGTCCCTTACCACTTCATGGGTACTGAGGGTATTGTTGTTGATTTAATAGTGTGAAGGGACATTATTTGTGCCGAAGGGAATGATGATGCATTTCTTTGCATTCAGTTTGAGACTGTGATTAATACACAAGTTGTTGGTCTGTATGAGACCCTCTTCAAGTATACTGACAACATTTAGGGATTCAATTATTGCACCTAGTTTGCAGTCATCTGCAGACTTGGTCAGTCACAGCCCTTTAGTTTTGACCTGAATTTCTGAGAAGTATATACCAAACAGTAGGGGGCCCAGCACTGACCCCTGTGGCACCCTGCTGGTAACAGGTCTGCTGGTTGATATGGAGTCACCCACTTTGACAGAGTGTGTCCAGTTTGTGTGCCAGTTGGCAAACCATCTTACAAGGAAGGATTTACATTCAGTTTGCTAAGTTTATCAGTAATGCCTGAATGTAGGATTGTGTTGAAAGCCTTTGCAAAGTCGAGGTATGCTCTGTGCACAGATTTGTCCTCATCAATGGCCTTGGTCACACTTTTCAAAGAAATCCACCAGATTTAACAGGCAGGATCTGTCCTTCATGAAGCTGAATTGGGTGGGATCCAGGGTTTGGAGGTCACCTATGTCTTTCTTTATGAGGTCCATGGCCTTACAGATGAGGCTGGTCAGGCTTATGGGTATGTAATTCCACGAGTCTGTTGCTAGGCCACCCTTATGTAGCTGTTCTCCAGTCACAGGAGCAAAGCCTGTGGTTAGGCTGTAATTGAAAAGGGTACTTAGTGGTGATGAAAGTTCATGTTTTAGCCTGTTTAGAAGACAGCCTGGGATGTCATCTGGTCCCATAGAGCCCATGTTCTTTGCCTTGGACAGGGCTTTGAGAACCTGTTCTTCAGATATATAAGGTGGGGGGGTTGAGGGAGGGTTTGTTGTAAGTCAGGAGGGGATAAGGGATTGATATTTAGCCAAACCTATCCACTAGCAGATTCGCTGTATTTGTGAGGTCAGTGTGAGTAATACAGTTGGCCACCAGTTATGTGTGTATGTATGTGTGAGACAATGAATCAACAAACAACAGAAGGAAAGCACATACTTTTCCTTTTCTTTCTTTCGTTAAGAATTTTGATTTGAAAACACTTTACATTTGAAAAATAAGAAGTACGGATGTGTTTACTGACTAACTATAATCTTTAATGATTTACTAGAAAAATGAGGAGGCAAATCAGGGACATTCTCCAAAATCAAGGACATTATGAGGGTTGCAGTGCTTTCACTGTATGACTATTTTTTATTGGTTGATCACAATGTCAGGTGAAGTGTATTCAGTCAAGAAATTGGCTATAATTGCTGGCATGATTCTGTGTATATGTGTATGTATTTTGTGTGTGTATATGTCTTTCTGTATGTATGTGTGTGTGTGTGTGTGTGTGTGTGTGTGTGTGTGTGTGTGTGTGTGTGTGTGTGTGTGTGTGTGTTTGTGAAATTACTTTTGCAATGTGTACATGATCAATATTCAGGAACATCCCTACCTCAGTTTTTGTGCTTTCTGGTCACTCAGAAAGATTAAACTAAGTATAAATGTGGTCTACACTTCATGGTAACCTTTATGAGTCCCCCCTTAGTATTTAAGGCAGCAAGAAAATCAGTAGTAAAACTACAATTAGGAGGAAGAAGGTATGAGTTATGCTTGTTGTGTCTGCTCACTCAGAATGGTGTATGGTTAGTGCACACTTAGTGTAGGCATTAATAAATCCCAGGGGAGTGTCTCTATCATTTTTTTTAGTATTATAACCTTATTAGCCTATATCCATCCATTCATCCATCCATCCATCCAGCTACAACCCTTTTCCCATTTTTGCACATGGGGTAGGGGTGTCATTTCAACTGTGACAATTATCTAGAGTGATATGGGCTACCTCAAATAATTTGACAGTCAACCAATGTAGATAAAATTACTGCAGTCAGTGAAGTCTATATTGAGTTTTATAGATATGAATCATAAAAATCTGGTACTCTAGCAGTTACTTTAAGTGACTTTATTATATATAGGTTATGTTACTTTCAATACTAATGAACTCCAAAAGTTTGATAAGAGACTTAGGGACACAGGTGGACAGTGGTCTCACCTTCGATAACCACATCGCCACAACAGTCAGGAAATCCTTCTATGTGGCACACCTCATCACTAAGGGCTTTTCATCCAGAAAAAAGGAGGTCATTGTTCCACTGTACTCATCCCTCATTAGACCCATTATAGAATACAATGCCCCGTTTGGTATGTACCTCTCAAGACATCTGCAACAACTGGAAAGGCCACATAAATACCTCACTAAAAGAATCACAGGCCTAAAACAGATGCCCTACGTTGACCGCCTTAAAAAACTCCAGTTATATTCTGTCACATATCGTCTACTCAGAAGTGATTTTTGCTTAACATACAAGGCCATGTCAAACCCATTGCTGTTGGACATGCTACACTTAAAGAAATCCCAATCCCTCAGAGCCATACGCTCCAGGGATCTAAACCTTGTCATCACAATAAACAAAACATGCTGGAGGGATAGGTTCCTGACCCAGTGACTCCCCAGACTCTGGAATAGAGTGCCCATACATGTCAAGCAGAGTGCCTCTTTGGCCCTCTTCAAAAGGAACATTGACGATTGGATGGGAGAAAGGAAGTTCACCCCAGGGGTCACGGCAGTCGCCCTGCTAGACAGGGTTCCAGGGAAGTAAATAGTGTGGGAAGAAATAGCCAGGGAATTGTTATGAATAGGCTTGTATAGGCCCTAGGGCTGATAGCCTAGTACCAACCTATGAACCTATGAACCTATTTACAGGAAGTTGTATGTGATGTGGTGCATACTTATTCTAGAGTTAAAGTCCTCATGTTGGATAATCAGCAAAAACATTATTTTGGCATTGTTTACCTGCCTTCAAAACATCACATGGTGCTAAAAGTGAAGAAATGTTTGAAAAACTGGAGGGGCCAGATTCAATAAAGCCTACAATAAATGTACATGATATGTATTCAAGAACATCCTTATCAGATGTTTTCTTCTTTCTAGTCACTCAGAAAGATTACATTAAGTGTACATGTAGTCTACACTTTGTTGTAACCTTTATGAATCCCTGTCAATATTTAAAGCTGTAAGAATATTAGTAGAAAAACTAAAATTAAAAAGGTGTGAGTTAGGCCTGTGTTGTCTGTTCACTCAGAATGGTGTATACTTAGTGTTGGCGATATTGAATCCCAGGTGAGAGGAATATCTGCAGATGTTGACATTTATTTGCCTTCAGTCATTTATGCGCTTTAGAAGTATAGAAGCATAACTAATATTGGCAGTGTACTTCAACAGTAATCACCAGAAATCCTCTCCTGCATGGAAATTTAGCAGAAAACTGGGTGTCTTAAAGTCAGAAATTCAGTGCATTCATTATTAAGAGTAGAAGAGTTGAGAAACATGAAAATGTACAATGCGCCACTTTTCTGCATATTGCTGGAGAAGACTACTTTAAAGTATGTGATTCTTTTAATTTTCTTAAAGAAGAAAAAGAAAAAAATAAAGATAAGAAAGCAGAAATTAAGAGAGAAAGCCAGAATTTATTGTGATCTTAGAATGATGATTATTCACTACTGATGCCTTACAAGGGCAGAAGGTATTATAGAAAGTTAGGTGCTTATGCTAATGAGGCGAAGAATCAAGTAAATATCTATGAGTCTGATGAGTAACATGATCAATTAATAAATGGCAGAATAGTTTGTGTTATAAAAATAATGAAAAAAAGGAAAGAACCTTAACCTTATAAACAGTTGTAAAAATGTGAAGAAGAGGGAAATTCAAAGTATACAGTAAAACGTATTCACTGAGGAACTGGAACTAATTGAGGAAATGGATGCATGTTTGATAAGTTGTGAATTAAAAAAGTAAAAATATTAACTTTAGAGTGGGGTGCAACAGTAAAGGATATGACAGTCTGAGTCATATGAGAATGTGTTTTAACATTAATGGAGATGAGATAAACAGCCACAAGATAAAGAGAAAAGCAGGTAGAATAGAAGCTAAAAACTTACATAGTAGGTGTGGTTTAAAGAATCATTCCCTGCTCTTAATGAATCTTGTAAAATTTGTGTTATGAAAAAAGGAACTGTTTGAGGAAAATGTAAATGGAAAGACCAGCATGTTGTAATAATTGTGCATGTTGTTGAAGAGAAACATTAACATAATGTGGATGCTGGCGCTAGTAAAGTGAAAAAGGTTGATAAAATAAAGGTCATCAAATGTTTCAGAGGCACTGAGTAAGGAGGGAGGGTAAGAATGGTGACATAAGTGCTAAGAATTCGTAAGCAAACGTTGTGTTTCAACAAGACACAGGTTCAGAAATGTATATTAGGCTAGCAACCCACACAGGCCTTTGTGTTTCCCAAATATATCTGACAAGTTTTGGTATTCTGAGGTGATTTTAAGGTGTATTTGTAGGTTTAAGATTGGCTTGGATGCTCAAGCATTTAAAGGCTGCCTTGGTCTATTAGAGACATAAGTGCCACACTGGGGTAAATATCTGATTCACTGTCCACTGGCCAAGTTTGCATTTCAGTTTGGTTTTGGAACAATTTTGCTTCACGTGGATGGGAAGCCTATTCTAGAGAAAGGTTAGTATCTGAGACAAATACATGTCCCTCCAACATTTTTATTTTTGTCACAGATGAGGTTTTGATCCCTAAATTGGGTAATTCTGATTCCATTTGTTTTGCAGATATGTACAAGTCCATCAGATGATGCTTTGTAAGACCGATATAGATCTCCCATCAGACGTCTGTAGGAGACAGCGTACAGTGACAGGGTTTGAGGCAATTTATGCTAGAACATGCTGTTTATATCCTTTACTGTTTTTGTGAGGCGTATCTGTAGACATTCCAATTGTTGGATGTGTCTGGTCAGGTACATAATAAAGCTGTGTTGTAATCAATGATTGGTCTGATGAGGACTGAGTACAATGGCACAATCACATCTCTGGACATAGACACCATACTCTTGCTTATAAGTTGCATAACACAGAATGATTTCCTTACTACCTTAAACACATGATAGTCAAAGATCAGGTTACTGTTTATGTGCAGTCCCAAATCCCTAATTACTGGGTCTACTCTTAGGGGTGTGTTATCAATGTGGTCGTTTCAGGGATGGCTAAGAATGGAAGCTATTATGCTTTTCTTGAGACTGAGTTTTTTTCCTTGGCTCTGCCACCAGTTATTTGTCTGTGTACAGGCCTTATTGGGGGATATTTCTGTCTTGATGGATTCTGTAATTGAGCCTACTTTGCAGCCATCTGCAAACTTAGTCACCCAAAGACCCTTGATGTTGCATTGACTTCAGAAAGTATATGCCAAAGAGAAGCACACATTACAGAGCCCTGAATGATTAAACTAGTGGCCAGCCTCTTAGTGAAGGCAGACTTCCTTATCATAACTTGTTTGATCCTCTCTGTGTGCCAGTTTTGTTATTCACAGGGTGATATAGGGGTTTATACCTAATTTCATGAGTTTGTCTACATTGCCTAAGTGGGGTATTGGGTTGAATGCCTTGACCAGGTCAAGGTAGGCAGTATGATCTATTTTACCCTCATCCATTGCCTTGGTGACCTTGAAGAAGTCCACCAGTATTTGACCTGCTCTTGAAGAACACAAACTGGGTTGGATCTAGTGTCTGAAGGTTTCCTCTGTCATTGTTTATCATGTCCATAATAATTCTTTCTATGGCTTTGCATATAACACCAGTCAGATTTATGAGTCCTTAGTTACTGGGGTCCATAGATGGCCTGCCCTTGTATAGAGGGATGACAGTTGCAATCCTCCATTCACTTGTCATGAAGTCTATCTTGGGGCTACAGTTAAATATTGATCATAGTGGGCTCGATAGGCCATATATCATGCTTTTTAGGAGGCACCAAAGGATATTATCGAGGCCCATCGATGCAATATTCTAGGCCTTGGAGAGTGCATTGAGGACCTGTTCCCTAGTGATATTTGGGGGTGTTATGTCCAATGGTATTTCCTGAGGATTGTTGGGGGGGGGTTAAATTGGACCTAAATGTGTCATCCAGTAGATTTGCTATATCTTCCAGTTCAGTGTGAGTGGCTCCATTTAAAGTTAGTTTGGCACATTGTTCTATACTGCTTTTGAGGCTGTGGCCATAACTGAAAAAAACTTTGAGATTGTTCATAGCCTCTGGGGCTATTTTAACTCAGATTTGGCTTTTTTATATTTCATTAGCCCTTGAGTTGTTACTTTTGATCGATGAAGGAGTATTTATCTTGCTGGGCACTTCACTTCCTAATTTTTGCCATGATTTTCTTCCTTTTGTTATCCAACCTAATAATGTAGCGATTCTACCAGGGTAGCTTTTTTTTAGTTTGTTCTTTGCTCATTTCTGGTAGGTACAACTGTCTCTATGCATGATTTTTCAGGGCTTCTATGAACAATTCTGCATAAAAGGCAATGACATCTCGTAGGTAAACCAGGTAGGATACAACAGATTCACAGCTGCAGCAAAAATCCAAAACATGGAAATGTAAGGATTAGCAAGAAACACTTTATTCCAACATGAAATGTAAAATCGCAAAGCTTTCAGGATCAACCCTTCATCAGTGTGTAAAAAACAAATCAAGCTATCAATTTAAATACCTAATTAAAAACCTTAATGAAATCACATGACACAGTCCAAGCCTAATATCTAACATAATTCAGAGTGAAGTAAAACAAAATTAATAAATTAAAACAAATGATACATAAAAATATATCTATATATAACAAAAACACATAAAACACAAACATTATTTGAATGACAATTGTCTTTTTTTCAGGACAGGTTTAACACTAACAGCATTGTTCAAATCGGGTGAGTGGTCTGCTTCCAAGAGTGTAATCCATGAATATTCACACACTTCCAGCTCATTATTCAAATCACCACCCCTTTTATTTTTATATTTTATATCTAACACTCTAAAATAAAATTTATGATTATCCCGCTTCTCTCTCAAATGTGTGCCTTAACCATTACTAGTTACTTCTCTATGTATTTCTGATTTATGTTCGATGATCCTGTCACTTAACCTTCTCGTACATTTCCCTATATAAAATTCTTGGCATGCCTTACAGCATGCCATATACACAATAGCTGTAGTGTTACATGTAACAAAACACTTAAAAATATATTTTTACCTATATTTGGATGTATAAATTCACTGTTAGTAATGATGTCATCACAGCATTTACAATTATAGCAAGGAAATGTACCATATTTTTGCTTACTTCCTGTTTATTACATTTAAAATCTTTATAATACAATCTCCATTTAAGGTTGAGGCAGGTCCAATATGAGAAAAACGGGACATCCCCTACTATTTTAAGTATTTTGGGCTTGGTTCTCCAAATTCCAAAGTTACTCATATTAATGTTCTTAATTCCATTTGATCTCCTATTGTACGTAGCAACATAACACATATGTCTATTCAGAGTATGACTATTATTTGCATCAGATCTTACATAAAGTTCAGAGAAGTGGGGTTTCGCCTTATTTGATCTCTCAGTTGTAACTTCACATGCTACTTTTGTAAGAGTGAATCACTATAACCCAGTATTTAAATTCTATAGTCATTATATCCAATTCTATCTGGAAATTCTCATCTTCTATATTCAACTGACTAGCTCTCAACATCTGTCCCTTGACTATAGCTTTAAAGGTATGTGTTGCATGCATACTATTTCTGTGAAAAACTGCAGCAAAAATCCAAAACATGGAAATGTAGGGATTAGCAAGAAACACTTTATTCCAACATGAAATGTAAAATTGCAAAGCTTTCAGGATCAACCCTTCATCAGTGTGTAAAAAACAAATCAAGCTATCCATTTAAATACCTAATTAAAAACCTTAATGAAATCACATGACACAGTCCAAGCCTAATATCTAACATAATTCAGAGTGAAGTAAAACAAAATGAATAAATTAAAACAAATGATACATAAAAATATATCTATATATAACAAAAACACATAAAACACAAACATTATTTCAAAAACAATTGTCTTTTTTTCAGGATAGGTTTAACACTAACTGCATTGTTCAAATCAGGTGGGTGGTCTGCTTCCAAGAGTGTAATCCATGAATATTCACACACTTCCAGCTCATTATTGAAATTACCACCCCTTTCATTTTTATATTTTATATCTAACACTCTAAAATAAAATTCATGATTATCCCGCTTCTCTCTCAAATGTGTGCCTAAAGCATTACTAGTTATTTCTCTATGTATTTCTGATTTATGTTCGATAATCCTTTCACTTAACCTTCTCGTACATTTCCCTATATAAAATGCTTGGCATGCCTTACAGCATACCATATACACAATAGCTGTAGTTTTACATGTAACAAAACACTTAAAAATATATTTTTCCCTATATTTGGATGTATAAATTCACTATTAGTAATGATGGCATCACAGCATTTACAATTATAGCAAGGAAATGTACCATATTTTTGCTTACTTCCTGTTTATTACATTTAAAATCTTTATAATACAATCTCCATTTAAGGTTGGTGCAGGTCCAATATGAGAAAAAGGGGACATCCCCTACTATTTTAAGTATGTTAGGCTTGGTTCTCAAAATTCAAAAGTTACTCATAATCATGTTCTTAATTCCATTTGATCTCCTATTGTACGTAGCAACATAACACATATGTCTATTCAGAGTATGACTATTATTTGCATCAGATCTTACATAAAGTTCAGAGAAGTGGGGTTTCGCCTTATTTGATCTCTCAGTTGTAACTTCACATGCTACTTTTGTAAGAGTGAATCACTGTAACCCAGTATTTAAATTCTATAGTCATTATATCCAATTCTACCTGGAAATTCTCATCTTCTGTATTCAACTGACTAGCTCTCAACATCTGTCCCTTGACTATAGCTTTAAAGGTATGTGTTGCATGCATACTATTTCTGTGAATGTATCAGTTAGTGTGTACTTTTTTCCTGTGAATAGAAGTAACACATGTTATTATTACACGTAGTCAAACATACATTTAAATAATTAATACTTTCAAAATAAAATTGGCCTGTAAATTTCAGTCAGTAGCAGTGCTTAAATAATCAATAAATATATGTAATTCAGCATCATTTCCAGCCCATAAAATAAATACATCATCAACAAAATGTTTAAAAAAATAACACCTTATCAGAAAGAACATGTGAGGTGCCATAAACTAACTGTTCCTCCCACTGAGAAATAACGATATTAGCATATGCGTTTGCCATTGGGGTGCTCATGGCAACTCCATTTTTCTGTAGGTAAACACATTCATTAAACATAAACACATTATTAGCCAATACCAGTTCCATTAATTCACATATTGTTTCCACTTCTCTGGCTGCCATGTTGTTATTCATACACAAAAAACAACTATGCAGTGCCTCCAAGCCATATTCAAAGGGTATGATAGTAAACAATGACTTAATGTCATGAGTTACCAGTAAAAATTCAGAATACTTATACTCCCACTGAGACTGTACTTTTGCCTGTTAACCACTTTGCTCATCGCCACTCTGTCTTTTGTAGTCTCCTGCTCCGGAAGCAATAAAGGAAGGAATACTGATGAATAATACATAGATTGGTAGGTAGGCATAACACATGTATGTTTCATAGTAGAATCTGGGATATACAGAGTTAACTTGCAAAACTCTAAGAAAATAAGTTGATAAGTAAAGAGTTTTCTGATTTGTTATAAAGCCAGTTTATCTCAAGCCAATAGACAGGATGTCTAGGCTAGGGGCTTCTTTCTATTGTCTGGAAACAGAGGTAATTATAGTTTTTCAAAGTAATTATTTTATGACTTCCAGTTCAGGCAAGCTTCTAAAAGAGAATTGTCAGCTTCTGAGAGGTAAGTATTTTTAACAGAGACATGTTAAAAATATAAGTTCTTGCTAGGCTGGGAAACTAGGCAGAGGTGACAAGAATGATGTAATCTGAGAGAATTCAGCAGCAATGTGTATAATCAATTTAAGAACTATCTCGGAGAGAAAGAGTGCATTTTGACATGTTAACAACTCACCAGCACTTTGTCTTTGCTCTGTAAGTAAGTTATTTAGAACATAGTTTCTCTTAGAGATAAATAGGAATATAGCAAGATTAGTGTAGATGTTTTCTATATTTTTGTGAGACTGTCCTACTATGTTATTTTAAAGTATTTCCTGTGATTGTGAACTCTATTGTCACTATGCTGAGTTAATGAGTATTGTCTTGTACTTTTATTATTTATTATTAAAAATATTTAAACCTTTTAATTGTGGCTGGTTTTGCTTACAGATATTTAAGCTCTTAGAGAATGGACTACTTGCATATATTTGGTAACACTGTACAGGCCACTCTAGAATAGCCTTAGTTTGGTCACACTTACCATTTGGATAACAGTAACATTACACAGTGGAATTGGTCACCCTTTAGAAAGGGCCTTATAGTAGCTGATAAGTAGGGGTTCTGGTGGCAGTGCTAACTACCTTTTGATCTGTGCAAAAGGGGGCATAGCTAGTAAATCTGCACCAGCCTTCCCCAGGTGTGTGTCTGTGTATAAATCAAATATCAAAGTGTGTGTGTGTGTGTGTGTGTGTGTGTGTGTGTGTGTATGTGTCAGCTACTTGGGCAGGGACATGAAGCACTAGTTGGATAGTGAGAGTGCTGGGAGGGCTTTGCTTGAAACCCTGGCTAAGAACTCCACTGTATAGCTGTGCCAGTGGGGAGTCTTATTGGGGATCTGAAGAGAAAGGGAGAAATCAGCCCCAGACTGACTGTGATCTCTGTGTGTTCTTAAGGGAAATTGTACTTTACTGTGTGTGTACTTGTCATCCTCCCAATCTGCACATCCATCACTGGTGTTAGTGGTGAGGATTGAGGCTCCTTGATTACAGGGCCAGTGCACAGGCATCACAATAATAATAATAATAATAAAATAATAGAAGCATCCTCACAAATGAGGAGTAAATCAATCACCTCCTGTGATAGTTGATTTTGAAGCCATTGGTGCTGTGGAAAATATGCCTGGGTGCAGAAAGTCTTTGTTCTCTGTTTCTAATGGGACTTGCATGCCCTCCAGTTGGTTCCTGTTGATGTTGCATGTCCCTTTCTGCTTAGCTTCCTGATGTTTATTTGCTAATCTCTGTTGCCTGGTATTGTCTCTTAGTTTTATTTGTAACAAAAAAAAAAAAAAAAAAAACAAGAAGAAATTAAGAAAGCAAAGAAGGAGGAGATGAAGGCAGGCAAGTAAGGCAAAGGAGACAACTATGTGTTTAATGGACACTGGCAACCTGTATATGGTTCGTTTCCCATGCCCTGTTTGTAAATCTTTCATCTCCCAAGCTCCTGCTTACACTTATCAAGGGTACTAGAACTTTCCAGAGATTTTGGATGTATGGCTAGGCTTAAAAAGGCCCTTGTTATTGTCAGCCTAGTACACACCTATGAACCTATGAGCTCCTGAATGTATGAACACTTCCTTAATAAGGAGGAAAGCATGCTCAAGACTGTTAAATGCAGTTAGTGTTATGGCCATCAATGGTCTGAGGTCCTACTGCTGCAGGAGTGCTGCTGTGAATGGCCAGGGACAGGCCTTGCTTATCCAGACTGGATACTGATTCACATGGCAACAATAGCTTTTTCTTCAGGTTCATGTATCCCCTCATAATAATTAAAAACATTAAATAAATACATTTTATTTAAATGAAATGCAAACCTCTCATCTGTCCCTACTTTCAGGGACATGCCTCTGTCTGGTTAATTTAGCTTTGACATCCCAAGCAGTGCTATTTCTGTTGTTTTGATGAATAATGTGATGAATTGCAATTAAAAGTAATGTCAACAATTGGAGTTACAGGTGCATTTTATTTCAGGACCCAGACAGAGTGCAATGGATTTTGGAATCTGATCGTGGTGGCCAAAAATTTCATAGCAGCCTAAGTAGTCATTGGGTGTAAACAACCCAATAGGGTTAAAATCCACAGTGATGATAACTGCATACTTGAGGTGACATATTTCAGTGCTGTAAGATCCTTCATGATCTTTGCCTCTTCTTACATACTTCCTTATGATAAGGGAGGCCTATTGTTTCAGAGGCAGCATGGCATGGTACTGGTATGATCAAATATTCTGGAAATTAAAAGCATCTATTACATGGTTAAATGGGAGGTAAGATACACAGACACAATGCTAAATACAGCATAGTTACAGAAAATGCTGGAGTGAAACAGAAGGTTTGCTGGGCTTACAACAAAAGACTATGCGGTTGGCCAGCCTGCCACTTCAATCATACATGTGCTAATTATTGTTAGAATTAACCTGCTGTGAAATGCCTGACCAAAGAGGGTCAAGCTACCTTCGATGTGCTGCATAAATTAGGCACTAAAGCCCAGTCCCCCAACTCAAAGGTTTAGAAACAAGGCGGTGCTACTTCATGGCCAAACAGGAAAGGGCAAATTTGCATTCATAACCAGCACAGGTAGTGGTTTGCATTCTCCAATTATGTCTGCTTACCCAAGTTTTACAACTTTACCCCAAGGTATCACCAAAACAAGAACTGTTGGAAGGTTTTCCCTTTCAGTTCCAATAAAATTCTTCTGCCTCCCCTTCCACCTCCATCCCTAACAAACTAAATTGTACCAAAGGGAGGGCAGCAGTCATTAATACTTAAGGAGATTTCCTACTTAATCTGCTAATTAAGGAGATTATGACAGGCAGGATCCAGAGTCATTTTGATGAATGCCCTTCTCCCTCTACAGTTTATACACATTTGCTTTAGCACTAAAAAAAAGCAGGCAGGGGAATTCCATTTGTTCATCATTTACACTTTCTTCAGGGGAATTCCATTTGTTCATCATTTACACTTTCTTCAGGGGAATTCCATTTGTTCATCATTTACACTTTCTTCAGGGGAATTCCATTTGTTCATCATTTATACTTTCTTCAGGGGAATTCCATTTGTTCATCATTTACACTTTCTTCAGGGGAATTCCATTTGTTCATCATTTAGACTTTCTTCAGGGGAATTCCATTTGTTCATCATTTACACTTTCTTCAGGGGAATTCCATTTGTTCATCATTTACACTTTCTTCAGGGGAATTCCATTTGTTCATCATTTATACTTTCTTCAGGGGAATTCCATTTGTTCATCATTTACACTTTCTTCAGGGGAATTCCATTTGTTCATCATTTAGACTTTCTTCAGGGGAATTCCATTTGTTCATCATTTACACTTTCTTCAGGGGAATTCCATTTGTTCATCATTTAGACTTTCTTCAGGGGAATTCCATTTGTTCATCATTTAGACTTTCTTCAGGGGAATTCCATTTGTTCATCATTTACACTTTCTTCAGGGGAATTCCATTTGTTCATCATTTACACTTTCTTCAGGGGAATTCCATTTGTTCATCATTTGGACTTTCTTCAGGGGAATTCCATTTGTTCATCATTTACACTTTCTTCAGGGGAATTCCATTTGATCCATAATGTATCCCTTCCTCTGGGGAATTCTATCAATGATATTATTAACAGGGAGGAAGTTGCAGTCTAACATTCTTCCCTGGATAATGCATTCTTTATCATTAAGAAGCTCCCTTATCCATGGCTGTGCAAACTGGACACGGAGGCTACCTTCCAGTTATTACCAATATAGGAACAGGATTGGCACCTGTTAGGAATTCTCTTTGAGGAAAAGTTCTTCTTAAACATTACCATGGCCATGGGATGTTCCATTGTCTGTGCAAATTTCAAAAAGTTCAGAGTTGCATTACAATAGCACTAGCAAAAGATATCCCCACTTCAGTCAGTGATATACTGTCTAGATGAATTCTTAGTGGTGGGTGCTGACTTTGATGGGACAATAGAAGGACTGGCTAATTTCATTAAACTTTGCTAAGGGTGCCATTCTTAGGAGACAAAGTAGAAAACCCCTGTTAACTCTCTTTAATTCCCGGGGCTGGAAGTTGACACACAAGAAGCATGTTTTCATTTGTCCCAGAGAAGCTTTCCAAGATCAGCAGTGTGGTTCTTCTCAACACTTTTTCAGGGCAATATCTCTTGGCAGAGGTTCCCCAGATTGTTAATTAACCTCCTTAATGGACATTGGAAAAAGCAGCACTGGGCTAGAGTAATCCTTAGGGTGAACAATGACCTAATCATCTTTTGTTAGTTCTTAACAGGCTTCAATTGTTTGTCTTTTGGCAGGGTTAGTGGACCACCTCTCAGGCATTAAAAATGTTTGCTGATGCCTCTGAATGTCTGGGCATGTCAGCTTATTACAGAGGTCATTGACTTTCAGTCTCATGGCCTGGCTGTTGGTCTGAAGAATCTAAGAAAGATATTACATTATTAGAATTAATGCCAATTTGGTCAGTCTCACTGGTCTGGACTGGTAAGGCATGTTCTGCAACTATAAGGTTCTCTTTCACTCAGATAATTTAGCATTTGTTCAGGTGCTAAGAAAGTAGTCTTTGAAATCCAGAAAATTAGAGTCTATACTCTGTTTTTTTTTTACACACGCACTGCATTAACCTGGCATGTTCAATCAGGCAAATCTCTGGTAAATGCAATAAGCTACCTGATGCCCTTTCTCGTTTACAGATCTGTAATAAATAATAATAATAAATAATAAACTGATGACCAGAAAGCAAAAATGATGGAGAATGGTGTATTAACAAACATCAAATGCTTTGGAGAGGTCTCTGGATAGTAATCCATTTGTTATTCATTTTAGATATCCATTTTATCTAACTCTCAGAGAAGCCAGCCTTTATCCTGATATTCTGATGCAGCAAGGAGGAGAATTGACCCTAGATATGATGACAATGCACTGCAGGATACACAGAAAAAAAGCATTATCAAATCTGCAGTATACATTCTGATGCTACATTTGAAGGCATTTAAACATTTTCCATAATCATCATGTTACAACTATCCTAGTCCTAACAGAATAAGGGTTCTGTGATTATAACAATAGGCTGTAGGCCCCAGACAACCCATTGCAGTTTTGATGTTTAGGCCAGGTGTGTGGATCACTGTATATTGAAAGGATTGGAGGGCTGATATCCATTATCACAACATTGCATTTCCAGCAGTTAGTTGGCCATGGCAAAACGGTATATCTTAACAAATTAAAATGTTTGCCTCACAAATAGTATTTCAAGGCTTAAGATGACCACTTTATAGCTAGGCACACTACATAGCTGAGCATCTCCTTTCTGCATTACTCATATTCTTATTGGTACCACAGAGAGGGTGGAATGTCTTGAGAAAGCACTAACCCATGCCTACTTCTGACTCATTAGTTTACAAGGTAGGGACCTTAGCAAAATCAGGAATTAATAACACAGGTTCAGAGCAAAGGAAATGTTTAAATTTATTAAATGCTCTAGTTACTTCAACACAATGGTACCTTGACAGAGGCTTTTACCTTTGTCAGATCGGTCAAAGAACAGGAAGTAGTCATGCAATTAAGCACAGTCTTCCTATAGTATCTATCTAGTTCAAGGGAAGCCTTCACCTGTCTCTTACTAGAGTGTACAGACCAGCTGTTTTGTGTCCTCTATATTTTCTAGTTGTAGTCTTACCATACCTTTTGCTATAAGGTACTCTAAGTACTTTGGTTCACTACACCCATTTTACTTTTCAAAGCATTTAGAGTCAAGCCTTTCAACCTTGTCAATTCTTGTATGACCTGCCCTTTGGGTAAGTGAGATCCCATTTTTAAGAATGAATGACTATGTTATCCAACTGTACTGCAATATAACGAGTGGGATGCCAGTGCATTATCCACCAGCCTCTGAAAGGTGACCAGAACTCTCTGCAAGCCAAATAGTAACACTATGTATTGAAATGGACCATCAGGTGTTTTTTCTTCAGTAGAGAGAGCAAAAGGCATCTGACAGTGTCCTTTAAACTCTAGTGTCATCAATCATGCTGTTTTCCTTATGTCAGCTACCAATTTCATCTAGTCAGGTCTTGGGACAGCTGTTAGATTTTGAAATGTTATTGCATTTTCTAAAGTCATTGCAGAATTTAAAAGTACCATTAGGTTTAGGAATTAGAATTACTTGGCTGTTTCATTCATTTCGTTATTTATTCTATCATGCGTAGCTTGGGTATTTTTTGGACTTCTTCTCTTGCTATTTTTTTCTGTGACCCTGATACTCCATAAAATTTTAGTCTAACCCTTACTTGGGATGTTGCATCTATATATATTGTTCTGCTAGTATAGTTCTGTCAGGTATTTGTGTGAACATTTCTTTTGTTTCTTAACAAAATGGCTATCATGTCTTGTTTTGTACTTTTGACAAGGATTCCTCTGTCTGTACTTCAGGCACAAGCTCTCTGGTCTCAGCTATCCCCATGTTTCCTTAACAATGAGAAGCAGCCCTCTCAGATAACTGCCATAAAGAAGTTAAAATGGGATAAACCCAGATGAGGCTTATGGCTCTTCTCTGACTGCAAACAGCAAATAAGGTAAAGCTGGTCACAGTTTTTAACATCTATTTTAACAACTTTCTTCAAAAGTTATTTCAGTATTTTATTACACTATCTACTAATCCATTTGCTTGTGCATAGTGGACTGTCTTCAACTGTATAAGTTTAAATTACAAACATAAATGATGAATTACTCTTAACAAACAGGTTGTGACTTGGTCAATAAGCACCTCCCACTAGATATCCATTCAGAATGCCAGATGTCCTTCCATTCACTGATTGCAGTATTCCTTACACTTGGGATTCCCTGCCTTGGGTAACCTGATGTCTGGCCAGTATACAAAAGCCTATTATTTGGGGGGAACAATGGTTGCTTATTTCCAAGGGCCAAGGGCCTAGGGGTGTTTCACAGATTTTAGTTAGGAAAGAAGGTCCTACTACAGTTATTGAATGTGGTCATGGGTCAGAGCCTTCTAAGTTTTACAGAACAGATGTTCCTTTAAAGAAGAAACAAAAAAAACTTGTTTCTCCTGCTCCTAGGGATCCTCAGAGTGAGTGGCAGGCCTTTACTCAGGGTTTGTTTAATGCTTTGATGACATTAAAGCCCCCTCAGGGTGTTTCTGTTCCAGTTCCCCCTAGGTCCTCTACTCCCCTTAAAAATGCCAAGGGAACAGGTTTCCTGTGAGGAGGAGGAGTCAGATTCTAATGAGGAATCCCTTGCTTACTCTTCCCAAATTCTTTCTCCTTTGGACTATGGTCAGAGGAAGAGGAATCTAATAGTCCTGATGCTCCCTTTGAAGAAAATTCCTTTAGGGACACAATCTCCAAGATGATGGAATTTTTTAAATGGGATTGCACTTAGGTCTCTGAAATCCATGACTTACTATAAGTTGCTGTAGATGGAATCTCCAAAACCTTCTGCTATTCCTCCTGTTTTAGCTATTTTGTTGGATGCTTTTTTAAAAGCCTCTAAAGCTCCTGATTCTCTGCCCCCACTCCCAAGAAGCCTGATAGGTTTTATAGGCTGCCTGAGGATTGTAACTTCTTGTACAAATGTCCTGCTGCTGACCCCTCAGTGGTGTCTGTAGCCTGTGACAAGCCCTTTCAATTGCTTCCTAAACCCAAATTACTGCCTTCTGATAAAGGCAACAGAACCATGGAAAGGCTAGCTATGAAAGTTTACACCTCAGCTACCCTAGCATTTAGGGATATTAATTATCAGACTCATATGTCCAGGTATGTGTTGGCTCTCCTTTCTCAGGCCTGTCAGCTCATTTCTGATCTCCCAGATTCTGAGGGTAAAACGTCTGAGGGTAAAACTTCTGCTCTTTCCTTGTTAGGGACTTTCTCTCAAGTTGTCCGTCATTCTATCAAGTATAGTTATTATGCAGCAGATGCTTTTTCCAGGGTTGTTGCTTTTGGTTCAGTGATGAGGAGGTATGTTTTGGCTTAGGCTTCAACCTTTACCTGATGATATCCAGGCTAAGTTGATGGATGCTTCTCTTGATAATAAACATTTGCTTGGAGAAGCAGCTGCTGGTTTGTTTAAAGTCCCTTCAGGATAAGGGAAAGGCCCTTCAGGAACTCAAATGTGTTTGTCACTCCTGTGCCTAAATGTCTGAGAAACTAGCCCAAACCTGCCTTTGTTCACAGGCAATCTACTAAGGGCAAAAATAGTGGCAAGTGGGCACCTCCTGTTAAGGCTACTCAGACTTCAGGGACTCAGAAGTCTTCCTTTCCTGATAAACCAGGTGCTGTATGGCTATCTGTCTCTTCCCAGTCACATTCCTCTTTCTCTTTGCCTTTCTCTTAGTCCTGTTTGGCTTCAGATTACTCAGAATTCTTGGGGTCTGTCCATTATTTGCCAGAGGTATTTTATGGTGTGGAAATCTCATCCCCCTTTTATGAGCATTCCTCAGCCTCTTCTAGAACAACTTCCTTTTTTCCCAGAGGTTCTGTGAGACCTTTTGACTTTAGGTACTATTCAAGAGGTACTTGTGTCCCAAAAGTGGTGTGTTTACTCTAGAATCTTTCTGGTGCCCAGAATAGAGGCTACTTAGAGACCAATTCTAGACCTCTGTCATCTAAACTCTTTTCTGAAGGTGCCCACCTTTCAGATGTTGTTTCTTCAGACTCTTGTTTCCTCTTTTTCTCCTTTAGGCCTATATGGTGTCTTTGGATCTCAGGGATGCTTATCTTCATATTCAGATTCATCCTCTTTTCAGGAAGTGTTTGCATTTTTCTGTTGCTTCCTGACATTTTCAGTTCTTTGCCTTGCCCTTTGGCCTTTCTACTCACCCAAGTGCATTCACCAAATGCCTCTCTCTTGTGATAGCTTTTTGCAGGCTTCAGGTGATCCATATATTTCCTTACTTAGATGACCTGCTGATTCAAGCATCCTTTCTAGAGATCCTTTTGCAAACTCTTCATTTTGCCATTTCCCTTCTTCAGAACCTGGGGTTCACAATAAACTTCAAAAAGTCTTCCTTGACTCCTTCTCAGGATCATATATTTTTGGATTGCATGTCTCAGACAGTGGCTATGCTGGCAACCCTGCCTCCTCCAAAGGCCTTAACTCTCATTTCCATCTTTCAAACTCTTCTTCCTCTTGGCCTCCATTACAGCCAGGGAGTTTTTGACAGCTTTGGGTTTTATGGCATCCACAATTCCTATACTCCCTCTGGCCAAACTCCACATGAGAAAGTTTTAGTGGTTTCTGAAGTCAGTTTGACTTCAACATGCACATCCTCTATAGATTCATAGATTCATAGATTAGTACTAGGCTAACTGTCCTTGTGAGCCATTTTAAGCCTAGCCAATTATCCCTTGTGAGATTCAAGCCCTGTACCTTGTGTTTGTAAGGCAAACACCTTAACCAGTAGGCCACCCTCCCAACCCCAAACAAACAGCCTTTGCAAGGCTCAAACCCAAAACCCTGCACACCATAGCCAAAGTGATTTACCACTAAGCCATTTAGACTTTGTAGTCCCTCTTCCTCCTTGTCTCAAGAAAGAACTTCACTGTTGGATCCAGCAGTTGACTCTAAATCCAGTACTCCCTTTTCCTCCCCCTCTTCCCTCTCAAGAACTGTTCACAGATGCTTCAGATGTGGGATGGGGAGCAGCGTTTGGCTCCATAAAGTTACAGGGGGGTGCAGTTGCCTCTTTAGCAGAAGGACCACATCAATGTCAATGAGATGAGAGCTCTTCTGCTGGCTTTTCAGGGTTTTTATCCTCTCAAAGTATTCACAGACAATACCACAGTGATGTGGTATATAAACAAACAGGGAGGAACATTATCTTATCTTCTTTGCCGGGTGGCACTCCTGGTATGGGATCTTGCTATCCAGTATCAAGTGACTCTTCAGACAGTTTACATATCTTCAGGTCAAAATATTGTGGCAGACACTCTGACCAGGTCCTTAACTCAGTCCCACAAATGGATGATTCACAGGGATGTGTTTCTGGACATTGTCCATTAGTGGAGTACTCCTCAAGTAGATCTAGTTGCCTCTCATTTGAACAGACTCTTCCTTTATTTTATGCCAGAGTCCCAGGTCCTCTGGTGTGGAAACTGGCTGCCCTCTATTTTTCTTGGAAGAGGATGTTTCTTTATGCATTTCCGTGACTTCCTCTCATTCCAAAAACCCTGCTCAAAATTCAACAGGGTGCTCCCAAATTATTGTTGGTGACTCCCTTTTGGCTGTAAAAGTATTGATTCCCTCTTCTTCTGCATTTAGTCAAGGGAAATTATCACAAGTTACCTCACAGGGTGGCTCTACAAAGACAAGACAAGAGATCTCTCATCAATCCCCATCTGACCATCTTTCAACTGACACTGTGGGTGTTAGGATTTTGATTCCACATAGATGCCTTTTTTCTGAGGATATGCTGAAGTTCTTGCAGGAGGCCAGGAAACTCACTACTAGGAAATCCTACTTATCGAAATCAAAATAGAAGAAGTTTTCTTTTTGGTGTCTTTCTCATAACCTGGACGCACTTACTGTGGATGCTCCTTTGGTTCTCTGTTATTTGTGTGAGTTGCTCAATGCTGGTTTGGCCTATTCTTCTATTAAGGCCCACTTATCAGCTATATCTGCTTGTCTGCCTTTATCTCCTCCTTTAACTTCTAGATTTGAGGCTAAACAATTCCTTAAAGGCATATCCTTTTTACTAGACCTCCACAGAAGCCTGTTCCTCCACCCTGGTATCTTAATTTTGTTTCGGAGAATTTGACTCAAGGTCTCTTTGACCCTGCTGCTTCAGCTTCCCTGCAACATTGTTCTTGGAAGACCGTTCTTTTGTTGGCTCTTATTTCTACCAGATAGGTGTCTGAGTTTCAAGCCCTTATGGCTTGTCCTCCTTTTTTGGTATTTCATAAGGACAGAGTGTCCTTGCATTCTAATCCTTCTTTATGTCTAAGGTGGTTAATGAGTTGTCACTTAATCAGTCATTTCATTTGCTTACTTTTTTCCCCTCTCCACTGTCTGTCAGCGAGAGTGTGCTCCATATTGTAGATGTGCATAGACAACTCAAGATTTTATTTGGATATGACTAAGTCTATTAGAAAATCTATCAGTTGTTTGCTATTTTTCATCCTAGGTTCCTAGGACTAGCTGTATCCAAGCAAACTATTTTGTCTTGGATCTCAAAGGCTATTTCTTGTTGTTTTACCTTTCATGGTAAGACCCTCCTGCCTATGTAAAGGCTCATTCTACCAGAGTTGTGGCTTCTTCTGGTGCTTTTCTCAAGGGGTTGGACACCAATGCTATTCTTGAATGCAACTATCTGGACTTTTGTGCATACTTTTACCAACCACTACAAGTTGGATGGAATCTCCAGAGCTAGAGCTGGTTTTGCTGTGTAAAATCTTACCATAACAGTAGATTTCCTTTCTGTCACTGTTGCAGTATTCACTCCCCCCCCCAGTCCTTTTCCTTCTTGGATGTACTGGTTACCTCTTGGTTTTCCCTGGACTGGTGATCCTATTGGAGCAATCAGTTCTTAAGATGGTATATCCAGACATCACCTTTATACCCTATGCTACACAAGGAGCATACATGTGATGTTCAGTATACTTTAGAGCAACAGTAGGCTTTTGTATATTGGCCAGACATTGTGCTACCCAAGGCAGGGAATTCCAAGTGTAAGGAATACTGCAACAGTGAATGAAAGGACATCTACTGTCATGGTAAGATTGTACACAACTCTATTTTCCCTGGCAATACTTTCAGGATTAGATCTGTGTAAAGGCACTACTTTTGGAAATTTGGTAGCATAGTCTACTATGACTAGCATGTGTCAATGCTCATCACTGAATTTTACAAATAGCCCCATGATGCACATAACAGTGCATTTAAATGGTACAGCATGGATAGACATTAAGGAACAACTATCAAATGACTTTTAGATTCAGGATGTGGGTAATTTTCAGGCATTCTGGACAAGATGCACAGAAGCTCTATTTCTTTTATTATGCCTGAGTAAAAAATGACAAATACCACTCTTTTAATTTTGTACAGTCCCAGGTGATACCCTGTGACTATGGGCTAAATCCATACCTTGTGTCCTATAAGGAGTTGGCAGTAGTAACTGGTACAGACTTTCTTCCTTTCTTTATTTACTACTCCAGCAACTTAAGTTAAGTTCATTCTCTGGATCCAATTAAAGAATCATTTTCCCATTGTGTCTGTTTTACGTTTATATGGCTGACTTATAATTACAATATCTCAAGATTACTTACTCCACAGACGTGCCTTAGGATGGAAAATGGAGCTTCTTCCCCTAAAGTTCTCGCACTACAGGTTCTTCTATGCCTTCCACTGCAAAAAGTAGTAGTTGTAAACAAAAATCCCCTTTTCCTTTAGTTTTTAAATTAAGCACTGACCTATTGAGAAAACTTCTTTTGTGATGCTCTCTGTCTGCCTTACTACAGGTAGATACCACCTTCACTTTCTTTTCCTTTTCTGTGCTGCCCTCTCACTACAAAGGGTACATTCAAACAACTTTTTTATCAGCTTTACTTATTTTTATTCGAAGAACTCAAAAACTTAGAATGTTCTTTGAATTGCATCCTCTAGTTTGCCCTAGCAAAACTCTGTATTATCTCTATAATTTCACTTAATATACTCACTTTGTTCTGATGGTACTCACTGAGTCCTCACTCAAGTGCCTTTCTTCTTCTATATTTGTACTAGTTTTTGTGCTAACACTTCTTTTAGTTTTCTGTGATAAATTCTGTTCTATCCTGATTTGTATTTGGGAGTTTTTATTCATTTCATCTTCAGTTCCTATTTGGACATGTCTTACAGTTTTGGAGTTCTGTGTCTCTGTCATTGGAACATGCTTCTAATAAGATCCAGTATCCTTCTAATGTCTAATCTCAACCACATTTGAGATCCCATTTTAGTATATGTGCCAAAACCTTTCTCCAGATTTTAATTCTGAATCTCTGGAGTGAATGTCAACTCCATGAGCTCTCCATTCTTAAAATGAGTTTACATTCCAGTTTTACCGCTAGAGTCTAATATTGCTCTTATCCTTTGCCTGCTTAAACTTGCATTCCATTGTCTTTTTGTTTGTCATATTGCTGTTTTATCCCCTTTGTTCTTGTGTCGGTGTCACTGATACATTGTCTTAATAAATTTGACTCACTAGTGTGGCTCTTGGCTCATTCCCACAGAGCTTTGTAACTCTTGATCTTCTTCCCTAGGTACTTAGAGTGATTTTTGCTGCATCAAGTGCCATCCATACTGAGATAAATACTTTTACTTGAGAAATTGTACTTCCGTAAGTTACTTAAGTGTAGAGCTGTTGTTTTTTTGATTTATATATTGCATTTATCTGCATTTCAAAAACAGTAAACTCCATTTGTTTTCTAGTGTGCTCAATGCTGGATTCATTGCTTGAAGATTACCATAAAAGTGCTGTTTTAGCTAATTGCTGAAATGGTTTCTGTTGCTTTCTCAATTTTAGTTAGCCTTTGTGTGTTTCTACATAAAGAAAACCTGGGATTAGTTTTCTAGTAGGAGTAGGTGGCAGCCTGGTCTGTTAGAGCTGGGAAACACACAGGAAGGCTTAAACTGAGGTTATTTTATTGGCCAGAGGATAACTGGTGTTTAGCAGCAGCTTGCATAGGTACAGGCACTTAGAAACTACCTTTGAAATTATACCTGGTAACTCAGTTCTGCAAAGAGCAACTAGTCTGTGCACTGATGAGAGCTGTCCCGTGAATCTATTCCTACATAGCTTAGCTTTTGCTTCTAGCCAGCGAAACACCCACAACTAGTTCACTAGTTAGCCTTTCTTGTACAGCACCCTTGTAGTTCACCTTGAAAAAACTGACATCATGGATGTGCACTTTCCTAATTCCTCGATCACCAGTCTGGTGGATACAGGCATCATGAAATAATATAGTAATTGCCTAATGTTCACTGAAAACCAACTAATCCTTATAGAAACAGTATGAGAGAGATGTAATTAAACAATTTCACTAGAAGCAAGACTCTCGATCGAAATAGCAATTAGGTTGTCAATAACACACACACTACACCCACCACACATAGCATGCAGAGACACATAGAGCAACAAATGCTGAGGCACTAAAAATAATTTTCTTAAATCCAAAAGACCTCCCAGAAACTCAACCTACATCAGTTATACTCAGTAAACTCAACAGCACTCTACTGAAACAACACCGAACACCAAATAAACAGCAAGAGCAACAACACTCCATAGAGCCTCAGCTGCGAAGCCCATAAGGCAGACTGACACATTATCCAATACTCTAGCATTTGAAGACTCCATTGTGAGACATGGATGTCCCACTCACCAAGCTGAACAAGGAGAAAATTATAGTCAGCTGCATATCAGGTGACAAAATCTGCCACGTGACTCAAGCACTCAGATCATTGAACCACAAGTATCAGTCATAGTCTATATGGGTGTAAATGACTTGAAACATAAATCCCTGGACTATATGAGGAGAGATATTATGTAGCACTCAGACTATGTGTCCAGTGCTGGTTTGAGCCTAGCACTGAACAGTAGTCTACCTTCACCAAAGATGATGCCACTGTATGAGCAGAAGATGATTGGCTTTTATAATTGGCTTAGCTTCTGGTGTCATTCATATTTCTCAGCATGGAAGAATATGGTTAACAGACCACATTGTTTTGATAGGATGGTCTGCACCTTTGCCTGCAAGGCTTTCACGGGTTGACCAAAACATTGTCCTCCCCCATAGTGCCTTTTTAGGCAATGCCATGCTGACAAAGCTTCCAGCTTAGTAAAATCAACCCAAGGGAATCTAAAGGTGTTACTGCTTGATGGCAGGAGCCTAAACAGGAAACTACACCCCCTCCAAGCTCTCCTCACCTTGAAAAATACAGACATCTGTGCAGTTATTGAGACATGGCTTTAAAGCCAAAAACAGCACCCTGGCAGTGCAAAGATGCAATGCTTTCCACACAATTAAACCTGTTACTGCACAGTCTGGGGCTAAGGATGTTGCTATCTTGATTTACATCAAAACAAACCTCAAGTTTGTTCAAATAGTTACAATAGTTGTACTTGAGCTACTCCATATCCAAATTACTATGGGTAGGGCCCCATGCCATATCATTGCAAGTTATAGATCACATTCTATGACTCATAAAACAAATAGCTCATACTTTTTTTTTTTTTTTTAATTGAAATTTGATTACCGGGAAAGTCCAGGCTAGGGGAAAAAAGCTAAAATGTTACAGCAAAACACACATTGGAGACTTATTCAGATATTTTTACAAAAAAAACATAATTTGCATAACAAGACATACGAGTACTTTTCAGATATTATTACAAAAAACGTTATATTAATGAAAGTCCAAGGTGGGCTGAAAAATATGGAGGCACAGGGAGTAAAGCTCCCATAAAATACAAAATATATAATGAACAATGTTTCCATTATTATTACCAGTGATTTAAAGACAATAGAAAAGAGGACCATTTGAGATACACACTTATTGCCCTGGTATTTACATTAGAAGTAGTGAAATATGTATTAATGGTAAGAGTCCAAGGTTTAATTATTTATTTAACATGTGTGTACCAGAAAAGTCTGACTGGGTCAGAAACCATTTCAGCAGAAGCCTGGGGAGAAATGCTCCAGGCACATGTGGGAGGAAACTGACACAAACACAAGGAGGACATGTAGACTCTGCACAGAATGCACCCCAGCCAAGAATTGAACTGGAAAACCTCTTGTTGTGAGGTGACAACACTAACCACTGCACCACTGTACATTGCATGCTAGAGAAGCATATATTTAGCCAGGGTTAGAGCAGAAGCAGATCAAAGCTTTTGAGAGATATTCTTTTAGTGTAAGTTTAAAGGATAAAAGATTTTGGTTGGCTGATTGTTAAGAGTAGGGATTTTTGGACTTTAGGTACAGAGAAAGAGTACAGACTTTGACTGGAAAATTTGCTTTGTCAATACTCGATGAGAAGTTGTTTGCTTCCTGATCTAAGAGATCATTGGGGTTAATAGTTGTGAAATATTGTACTGAGAGCAGGCGGGTCATAGCTTTCTAGATTATTTTATGAGCCATTGTAAGTTGAAGGAAGGTAAGGTATTGTGGGAGTTCCAGCCAATTGAGAGAATACAGAGATATACAATGCTGAGTAGAATGTTTTGCATTAGGAGTGAATTTAGCAATTTTGTTGTAATGCATTTCAAGTTTTGATTTTGGAGTTGTTTGTATGTTAGTAACTATTAGGGCACCATATACCAGTGAGGATAACACATAGGTGATAGCAAATATTTGTTTAGTGGATGAGCTGAGGAAATGTATGTGCTGATAAAGAATCTTGATGTGTTTTTTGTTAATGCTAATATGGATATGTAGATCAAATTCAAGGTTTTCCTCTATCGTTAATCCTAGTAATTTGGCATGAGGAACTTTTTCAACTGTTGTATTATTTTATGAGAGTATTGTGAACTGAGCTTTACTTAGAAGAGATGTTTTAGGCGTGTAAATGAGAAACTTGGTTTTATGAGGTTTAAGTAATAGTTGTTTATTGGTAAACCATGTTGCAATAGAGGTACATACATCTTGAGTAATTTGCTGAAAGTAAGATAAAGTGTTAGAAGAACAAATAATAGTCAAGTCATTTGTATTTACATTAGAGTGAATTTAACAATTTTGTTGTAATGCATTTCAAGTTTTGATTTTACAGTTGTTTGTATGACAGCACTGACAACAGGCAAAATGAAGGTTATTTATAAGACATTAAATAGGAGAAGGCCAAGTGTAGAGCTTTGGGGGACTCCACTCCAGTAGTGTTGTATAGTCTAGGTATGAGGAAAGAGAATCGAGCCATTTGACTGCCAGTTGTCTATTACATAGTTAGCTCAAGAACCATTTGAAAGAAGGAAAAGAAATACCAAGATTAGTAAGCTATTGTAGATGTAAAGGAAGAGAAACAGTGTTAAAGACCTTGGATAAATCAAGAAATAGAGAAGAAACAAGATTACTAGAGTTTCTTGCTTTGTTAACTGTATCTGTAAAGCATAGTAAGGCAGTAGTGGTACTGTTAGCTGGTCTGATACTGTACTGTGTAAACGTTGATTAATAAGAAGGTAGTCTAGAACTTGTGTGTGGACACATTTCTCGGGAAACTTTGAAATAGGAGACCGGATGGCCATAGGTCGATAGTCAGAAATATCAGTAGAGTTGTCACCTTTATGGAGAATATTAATGAAATATTTTTTTCCAGAGAATTGGATCATAGGATTCTATGAAAGATCTATTAACTATGATGATATGGTATACAATGGCTTCAGCCTCTAGTCGTAAATATTCCACTGGTATGTTGCCAGCAGAGATGAAACAGGATTTAAGTTTGTGAAGTATTTTTTTTATAGAATGACTTGAAACAGGCTGAATTATAAAGGTAGTAGAAGTAATAAAATATGTTTGAGGTGAGCTGAGAGAGAGAGACTGAGATGAGAGTGCTTGGAGATAAGTTGACATAGAGGTATGTTAGGCTTGTGGCATTTTGGGAGTAGAGGAAGGAAGGGGAGTGGGACAAGTTTGTAGTGAGGTTCAATATACTTTCAATTTACTAAGTGTTAAATAGGCTGGTGGGTTGTATGGGGGGTGTATCAGGATAAGAACTAGGATTACTTTTTTCCTGGGTTAGTTAGTAAAATAATAGAGGACCAGAATTTCTTGGATCTTTGTTTATGATTTGTTTGCAGTTTTTATAGTAATCTCTCTTATCTTTAGTTACTTGTTTTTGACCTGGTTGCAAAGCTGTTTGAACTTCAGTAGGTCTGAAGAGGTTTTATTTTTTGGTCATTGTTTCCAAGCTTTGTCTATATTAGTCATTAATCATTTTGTTAGTTGGGATAGCCAAGGAGCATTGTTGGTCTAAATTGTTTTTCTGCAAAGAGGCACAATACTGTTTAGGGTACCCAAGAAAATGATATTAAAATGATTAACTGTTTCAACTAGAAATAATATTTTTAGTCAGTCCAATTCATGTTTTTAGTATTTTGATAAATACTTATTGGTCAAATATAGAGAGCTTCCAGATTGATTTATAGTAATATTCCTTATGAAGGTGAGATGGAGATGGTTGCTTGGTGTATCAGGGAGACTATCAGTCTTAATAGAGTCCTGGTTGTTGCTACTGTTGAATCTAGTTGGAGTGGTGATGAAATGGGTAAATATAAACAAATTTATGCTAGAGGATGGGAATTTAGAGGTAAGGTTATGCCCCTTGATATTAACATTCTCTAGGATGATAGTTTAATTTCTGATGGTATTAGAAATCCAGGAAAGGATGTCTTCTAGAACATGGAATATTATGGCCAGGAGGTAAATATAATGCTGTAGTACAAAGGAGTTTTATATTTTTTTATCTTTAAGAAGGAGATAAGAATTACTAAGCTGAAGAACTGTGGGACTGAGTTAGAGTAGAAAAAATATTGGAAGAATTAGGACAGAGGAGAATTAGGATAGAGGAGAGACATACCTCGAGCTTTTTTGTGGAGCCCTAATTATATTATAGCCAGGAGAAAGACCTACTTGAGACACTTACCATTCAACTGAAAACCATATTAATGGGGGACTTTAACTACACCTCATTAAACTGGGAGTCCTACACTACCCCAAATTGGCAAGCCCAGAGATTCTTAAACTTTGTAAACACAAATTCCCTGGATAAGTTAGTCCATGTGCCCACTAAGGGTGCAGAGATTCTAGATCTGATACTCACAAATATGAGAGAATGCAGCACCCCCATCACCAGTGTAGTGTACTCTCTGGTATGGTCAGATCATAAAGCAGTCTCTGTCAAAAACATTCAGTGCTGTGATCCCAGGAAGCCCTGTAACAGTTAGGAACTACTCTAATACAAGACACTTATTATTAAGCTATTACCTGACGAAATGTCAAGCCACTCTAAAGCTGGACAACACATCTGACTATGCTGAAGTGTTCACAGAAATCCTGTACAACCATGTTAGTAGACACACAGAGATAGCTGTTCTTACCAGAAACAAGCCCAGAACACATTCAAAAAACAAATTACCCTGGTGGAATCCAAATATATGTAGCAAACAGTTGATAAAAACTGCAAAATTTATATCTAAAACCACTCTTTAAATGCCAAAATTTAATGAGTAAAGCGTTCGGGCTCACCACCCTTCATCAGTACATAAAGACGATGAAATTTTCAGATCATTAAATAGGGGTACAAGTAAAGTCACATGATCTAGCCAGCCTAACACATTCTACTAACAATTAACTAATCAAATTCATTCATGTAAAATAACATTAACTTGTATATAAAAAAACTTTTTTTAAAAATATTCCTTTTTTAAAAAGGTATATTATGTATATTACTTATATATATATAGTTAGTATAGTATAAATACATCAAATTGCTTTATGCATACACACTTCCTAAAAAAACTTATATAAAATATAAACTTTACTATTATGTACATATCTATGTATATATTGCACAATCTATGCTATGTGATAATTCATAGACATCCAACGAAAGAAAATTTCATTATATAATATGCTATCTTAGATGTTATGTACTTCATAAACATAAAGTACATTCTCAGATATTTTCTCTCTGTCTTTTAATTAATATTGGTTTCAAGCTAACTGTATTATTCAAACCTGGTAGAATATCTGCCTGTAACCATGAAATCCACTCATACTCTCTTAATTCCAGGGCATTATTCATATCCCCTCCCCTAATACCTGTGGTTATTGCACATATGCCACTAAATTTAAAAGTGTGTGTAGCATGATCCATGGTATGCTTATACAGAGCATTGGCTATTATTTTCCTTCTAATCTCAGATTTATGCTCTATAATACGTTCTCTCAACTTCCTAGTTGTCTTCCCTACATAAAATGCTGTGCAGAATGTACATGTTGCAAGGTACACTATTTGTGACGTATTGCAGTTAGCTGAACATTTAAAATTATATTTAATTTTAGTAATAGGATGTTCAAATTCATTTGTTAGATCATAGATATCTGTACAGCAACTACAATTACAACATTTCAATATCCCATTTTTATGCTGGTACAAGACTTTCTCAGACCTGAAATCTTTATAGCACAATTTTTGCTTTAATGTTTCCAGATTTCTATATGAGAAACTAGGTGTTGGACCTATTAATTCTTTAATTTCTGGCATTGCTAGTAGTATAAGCCAGTTTATTTCTATAATGTTACACACCTCTTTAGTATTTGCATCATAAGTAGTTATATATCTAGTATATTCATTTTTCCCATTGGGTAGCTGTACAAAATCTATCATCTTTTGACTAAAGATAGGCTTATATTTATCTTTCCTGCCTATTCTGACTTCATCATAGATGATGTCTATGTAATTCGAGGAGTAACCATTTCTTGTAAATTCTTTTTTCATTCCATTTACTTGAAGTATGAAATTGTTATCTTCTGTGTTCAATTTACTAGCCCTTATTAATTGTGCCTTAAGACTCCCTTAAAAGTATGTGGAGCATGCATACTATTTCTTCTGATATACCTCTTAGCATTCACCTCTTTCTTATAAATCATAGTTTCTATTTTATTCACGTTCTTATATAGTCGGATGTCCAGAAATATTATACTGTCAACTGAAAAAGTCATTTTAAATTTTAAAAAATCAGTAGTTGCATTTAAGTAACCAATATAATTATGCAGTTCATCATTGCTACCACTCCAAATAAAAAAACAATCATCTACAAATCTGTAGAATTTAACTTTGTCATTTAAACCATTACAATTACCAAATATAAAGTGCTTATCCCATTGGTATAATACCAAATTTGCATAGGTGTTAGCTACTGGGGTCCCCATTGCTACCCCAGTTAGCTGCAAATATGGTTTCCTATCAAAAATAAATACATTCTTTGTTAATACTATTTCAAGAAACATACAAATATTTTCTATTTCACGTGTCTGTGTATCAGTTTCAGTACAAAGAAAATTCCTTATTGCTTCCAGACCATATTCATTTGGAATAACTGTAAATAATGATGTTACATCTAGTGTCACAAAAATAAAGTTCTCATTAATATTTTGTACATGCCAATTATATAAATCATTTAACAAATGTGCTGTGTCCTTTAAAATACTATGACATTTAACTAGATGCTTGCTAAGTTGAAACTGCAAATATTTTGAAATCGGCTCTGTCACCCACCCATTACCTGAAACTATAGGCCTAAGGCGTGGGTCTATCAAACTTTTATGTATTTTAGGAATTCCATAAATTTGAGGGGTTCTTGGGCATGGTGTAGAAAAATAGTTAAATATATCTATAGATATATCTTGATTTAATTGCATTTCATAAATTATCATATTAACATCTGTAATGCATTTTTTAACTTCACTGAAAGTTATTTGTCTAAATGTTAAAGAGTCTGCAAGAATATTATTAAACTTTACCATATAATTGGTTCTATCCATTACTACAACTGCACCTCCCTTATCTGCTTGCTTAATAACCAAGTCATCATTTTGCTCGAGTTGTTTCAGAGCTTTGTATTGTTTATATGACAAGTTATAAACCTTCCTTATATTATTTTTTAAGTATAACTGTCTTAATTCTTTCTCTACAACATTTACAAAAGCAGTTACTATAGGACATGACTGTGGTATGAAAGTACTTAGCTTTCTACATGCAGGCATATTCACAGTTGATTGTTTAAAAATCAGTTTAAGTGTTAAACTTCTCACAAACAATTTTACATCTGTAATTGCACTCACAATGTTATCCTTTGCATATGGTATAAATTTCATACCTTTACTAAGTAATTCTAACTGGTCTTCATTTAATGGCAATTTTGATAAATTGACAGTACCTTTTATTATTTTTATAGTTCGAATTAACGATGAACCACCTTGCTGAATGTCATAGGACTGTTGTTTTTCCTTTTTGTACCTGGTGTTGTTTGCTGAGCTTGTCTCTGTAATGAACAACCTCTCGTTGATAGTTGCTGTTGCATGGAGACTTTCTCTGGCTGTTTCAACTGAAATGGCTTTACTCTGTCTTTTTAACTCAACTGGAGGTTGCGATAACGAATATTCACTTGAATTGCAAACTCTACTACCCGGGGCATTCGCTCCATCCTGTATAGGGATTTCACTTCCTTCAACCGCTCTCTTTGAAGGTATTAATTTGATTAGTTAATTAATTGTTAGTAGAATGTGTTAGGCTGGCTAGGTCATGTGACTTTACTTGTACCCCTATTTAATGATCTGAGAATGTCATTGTCTTTATGTACTGATGAAAGGGTGGTGAGCCCGAAAGCTTTACTCATTAAATTTTGACATTTAAAGTGTGGTTTTGGATATAACTTTTGCAGTTTTCATCAACTGTTTGCTACAGATATTGTTCTATTGTTCTATTGGTGATACTGTGAGCGTCTGGATTAAGGGGAGACTTGGCCAGCTGTTAGTTTTTAAAAACAGCTACTTCTGTGGTGAAGAAATGAGTACTTCAGTTAAAAGACTGTTATACAAATCTAATAATCCTTTGCTACAATCAACTTCTGCTACATCCCAAATGGTAATCACTGACCAGAATATGGGAGACATTGACAAATTACTAAATGTATTGGAGAAGAAAGTCCAAATGTATAAACAACTCCAATGGCAGCGATTAAGCTTTCAAGCTTATTTGGAGTTGGGTGTGGTACCACGAGGACTGCGAATCTTAAAAATGCCTTCATATGGTAATACTTATACAGACTTACTTGTACAATGGCAACAGCTTAACCTAGAACTAAGTGCAAACTATATGAAATTAATGAACAAGTTTTTTGAAGCTATAGAAAAAGACTTGGTAGAAGAGATTGACAGGCTTGAGAATGATATTTTGAACATGCCAGTATTTGAAAACTGTAATACACAATATCAAGCTTTCTTGGATCGTATACAAACTTCTAGATGCTAGACTAGAAATGAAAAAGAAAAAGAAAATACAACGTGATTTGGCCGACTTTAAAATGGCCATATCTTTTCTTGGCCAAGGACAGAAAATCAGCGAGGGCATGTAAATAATAATAAAAATAAAAGCAATATAAACATTAAATGAAGAGAGACAGTTCCAAATTCTTTAGATCAATTAGATGACTTTGAACTACCGCAAACACCTACAGAGTTGAGACCAAATCAAAATGGACCTATGCAGAGCCTCGTGAATACTACATCCAATCAGCAGGAATTAATACCTTCAAAGAGAGCGGTTGAAGGAAGTGAAATCCCTATACAGGATGGAGCGAACGCCCCGGGTAGTAGAGTTTGCAATTTAAGTGAATATTCATTATCATGACCTCCAGTTGAGAAAAAGACAGAGTAAAGCAAACGGAAATTTTTTCTTTTTTGCCATTTCAGTTGAAACAGCCAGTGAAAGTCACCGTGCAACAGCAACCATCAATGAGAGGTTGTTCGTTACAGAGACAAGCTCAGCAAACAACACCAGGTACGAAAAGGAAAAACAACAGTCCTATGACATTCAGCAAGGTAGTTCGTCGTTAATTCGAACTATAAAAATAATAAAAGGTATTGTCAATTTATCATATAAAGAATACAAAGCTCTGAAACAACTCGAGCAAAATGATGACTTAGTTATTAAGCAAGCAGATAAGGGAGGTGCAGTTGGAATAATGGATAGAACCAATTATATGGAAAAGTTTAATAATATTCTTGCAGACTCTTTAACATTTAGACAAATAACTTTCAGTGAAGTTAAAAAATGCATTACAGATGTTAATATGATAATTTATGAAATGCAATTAAATCAAGATATATCTATAGATATATTTAACTATTTTTCTACACCATGCCCAAGAACCCCTCAAATTTATGGAATTCCTAAAATACATAAAAGTTTGATAGACCCACCCCTTAGGCCTATAGTTTCAGGTAATGGGTGGGTGACAAAGCCGATTTCAAAATATTTGCAGTTTCAACTTAGCAAGCATCTAGTTAAATGTCAGAGTATTTTAAAGGACACAGCCCATTTGTTAAATGATTTATATAACTGGCATGTACAAAATATTAATGAGAACTTTATTTTTGTGACACTAGATGTAACATCATTATTTACTGTTATTCCAAATGAATGTGGTCTGGAAGCAATAAGGAATTTTCTTTGTACTGAAACTGATACACAGACACGTGAAATAGAAAATATTTGTATGCTTCTTGAAATAGTATTAACAAAGAATGTATTTATTTTTGATAGGAAACCATATTTGCAGCTAACTGGGGTAGCAATGGGGACCCCAGTAGCTAACACCTATGCAAATTTGGTATTATACCAATGGGAGAAGCACTTTATATTTGGTAATTGTAATGACAATGACAAAGTTAAATTCTACAGAAGATTTGTAGATGATTGTTTTTTTTATTTGGAGTGGTAGCAATGATGAACTGCATAATTATATTGGTTACTTAAATGCAACTACTGATTTTTTAAAATTTAAAATGACTTTTTCAGTTGACAGTATAATATTTCTGGACATCCGACTATATAAGAACGTGAATAAAATAGAAACTATGATTTATAAGAAAAAGGTGAATGCTAACAGGTATATCAGAAGAAATAGTATGCATGTTCCACATACTTTTAAGGGAGTCCTTAAGGCACAATTAATAAGAGCTAGTAAATTGAACACAGAAGATAACAATTTCATACTTCAAGCAAATGAAATGAAAAAATAATTTACAAGAAATGGTTACTCCTCGAATTACATAGACATCATCTATGATGAAGTCAGAATAGGCAGGAAAGATAAATATAAGCCTATCTTTAGTCAAAAGATGATAGATTTTGTACAGCTACCCAATGAGAAAAATGAATATACTAGATATATAACTACTTATAATGGAAATACTAAGGAGGTGTGTAACATTATAGAAAGAAACTGGCTTATACTACTAGCAATGCCAGAAATTAAATAATTAATAGGTCCAACACCTAGATTCTCATATAGAAATCTGGAAACATTAAAGCAAAAATTGTGCTATAAAGATTTCAGGTCTGAGAAAGTCTTGTACCAGCATAAAAATGGGACATTGAAATGTTGTAATTGTAGTTGCTGTACAGATATCTATGATCTAACAAATGAATTTGAACATCCTATTACTAAAATTAAATATAATTTTAAATGTTCAGCTAACTGCAATACATCACAAATAGTGTACCTTGCAACATGTACATTCTGCACAGCATTTTATGTAGGGAAGACAACTAGGAAGTTGGGAGAACGTATTATAGAGCATAAATCTGAGATTAGAAGGAAAATAATAACCAATGCTCTGTATAAGCATACCATGGATCATGCTACACACACTTTTAAATTTAGTGGCATATGTGCAATAACCACAGGTATTAGGGGAGGGGATATGAATAATTCCCTGGAACTAAGAGAGTATGAGTGGATTTCATGGTTACAGGCAGATATACTACCAGGTTTGAATAATACAGTTAGCTTGAAACCAATATTAATTAAAAGACAGAGAGAAAATATCTGAGAATGTACTTTATGTTTATGAAGTACATAACATCTAAGATAGCATATTATATAATGAATTTTTCTTTCATTGGATGTCTATGAATTATCACATAGCATTGATTGTGCAATATATACATAGATATGTACATAATAGTAAAGTTTATATTTTATATAAGTTTTTTTAGGAAGTGTGTATGCATAAAGCTATTTGATGTATTTATACTATACTAACTATATATATATAAGTTAATCTCACATAAATTACCTTTTTAAAAAAGGAATATTTTTAAAAAAAGTTTTTTTATATACAAGTTAATGTTATTTCAAATGAATGAATTTGATTAGTTAATTGTTAGTAGAATGTGTTAGGCTGGCTAGATCATGTGACTTTACTTGTACCCCTATTTAATGATCTGAAAATTTCATTGTCTTTATGTACTGATGAAGGGTGGTGAGCCTGAAAGCTTTACTCATTAAATTTTGGCATTTAAAGTGTGGTTTTGGAATCCAAATATAAACAGCAAAAGAAAAAAAAGATCATAGTTAAAATTAGAAACTGCATTGACCAGCAGAATAAAAAATACTTTCATTAGGCTAAATAAACAACTAAATGGGCAAATTAAGTTTACCATAGTCAATTATGAGGTAAAGAAAGCTTCAGAAACCAAGAACAGCCACAAACTTTCTTTATCTATGATCAAAAAGTCAAAGAAATGACACTGTTTATTTATTAGACATTTTTTAATCAGGTTAGTCCAGTTGGGTCTGAGCCCTTTTTCAGTGGAGACCCAGGGAGAAAAGCTCCACAAAGACATAGACACTTAATAACATAAGTACATTAACATAATACATAGCTATATAAACAATAGTTACAGTAGAAAAAAAATTAAGCTGAGTTTAAAATTAGTGAGAAATACAGTCTAAAAATCAGTAAAGTACACCCAGTTCAGTACAGAGTAAAAGGAAAAAAATAGAAAATTTACATCCTTCATCATCAGTTCAGCTGAATAGCTACAGTGCGTATAACTAGTTAAGGCACGGTATATTCTGTTTGAGTCTATAGTAAACATGCAGGTACAAGGTAGAGAAACTATAACAAGTAGGAGTAATGTAGAGAAACATAGTGGAAAAGAAAGGAAGTAGGGTGACACAGGTATGGAAGAAGGGAGGGAGGCAAGTTGGCAGACAGGAGTACTGTGTGCAGAACTGATTGTTAATGCAGCCATTTACACTGAGTCAGAAAATACAGCAAATCTGCTGGTCAACAAATTCAGCTCAAATTTTACCCTCCTCTCCAACCCAGTTGCCCTCAAGAAATACCATCAATCATAACTCCTTGACTATCACACTGGAACAAGTCCTAAATCCTCTCTCTAAGGCTAAAAACCCTGTGTCTTTGAGTCATGATACTATTCCAGTATGGCTCATAAATAGCCTAAAGCATGGTCTACCTGGACTGCTGAAGTCACTATTTAGCCATAGCTTCCAGGTAAGATTTGTGCTGTGTGAATGCAGGACTGGAATTGTGATCCCTCTGTCCAACAACAGTCTATCAATGGACCCATGGAACTACAGACCCAAAAGTCTAATTCATTTTTTATGCAAAGCCAAAGAACTATCATTGATATGAATAATAATGACATAGGGAATTTTCAGACACTGGATCTAACCATTTTAGTTTCATCAAAGGCTGATCACCCTACTCAGCTTGGTGGACTTCTTGGAAAGGGTCACCAATGTAATGGATGAGGGCAAAATGGTGCATACTGCCTACCTTAATCTGGCTAAAGCACTTGATACAATGCCCCACTTGGGCACCGTAAAAAAAAATCATGGAATTAGGCATTAACCCTTACGTTATGTGTTGGAGAGCTTGATGGTGCTCAGATAGGCCAAGGAAGTTAGGATGAGAAAGATCACCTCCACAAAGAGGCCAATCACTGTAGAAGTCCCTCAGGGCTTTGTACTGGGCCTATTCTTATTGGCATGTACTTCTTGAAAGTCAAAGCAAATGTCAAGGACAACTAACTGACTAAGTTTGCAGATGGCTGCAAACTAGGAGCAATCAGAGAATACTCTGAAGACACTAACATCCTACAGGAAGGACCAACACCTATAATTGACTTGTGCTAAAGCCACAGCTTAAAACTCATTGCCAAGAAATGCATAATTGCACACTTTGGAAAGTCAGCCACCCTAGCAAACTACCTCACTAATAGTATACCTATTAAGAGTGGACCCAATAGTCAGGGATTTGGGAACATTTGTGGATAGTAACTTGGTTTTCAATCAACATGTGTCTAAGGTAGTAAGGAAGTCATTCTATGTTGTTCAACTTATAAGCAAAGGCATAACATCTAGACCCAAGGAAGTCATCATTCCTCTGTATTTGGCCCTTATCAGGCCCATCATTGAGTACAATGCCCCCTTTCGTATGTACCTTACCAAGTACACACAGCAAATGGTACACCCATAGAGGGTCCTCACAAAAAGAATACAGGGTGTAAACAACTTATCCTATGTATATCACCTCAAAGCCCTATCTGTATACTTTGTATCCTACAGACAGTCGAAAGGAAATCTGTTCCTGGCATACAAGGCATCTCTGGATCCCACTCTGATAGACTTTTTGCACATCTGCAAAACCAATATAATCAGAACTACTTCATCTAGTGAACTGAACTTTCCATAAATAGGATAATTTGGAGGGCAGGAAGGTGACTCAGATAATCCCCTTCCTCTGTAACATGCTTCCCATCCATGCAAAGCAGAGCTCTTCCCTAACCCTTTTGAAGAGTAACTTGGTCCAGTGGATGAGAAATCAGAAATTCACCCCAGGTCTAGCACCTCTAATGGACAGAAGCAATATGAAAATCATACCTTAGCTTACAAATACCTATTAAAATAGCATCTAAGACTATAAGTGCTTGCAGGATACAATCGGGATGCATGGCTAGGGTTTTAAAGGCCCCAGTGATAATTTCCCTGGTATACACCTATGAACCTATGAGTGTTTGAATCTGCTTCCCTTACAGTAACTACAGATTGTCTCTCCTCTCATATTTCAATAGTGGTTTAAAATGGGAAAGTTATTTCTCTAATATTACAATACAAGTTTAAGTCAGGGATTACAATCATAGGATGCAATAGTTTTCACAGAACAATCTTAATACATGTATAAGGAGATACTCTTTTCTGTCAACATAAATGCTTATTACCTCCAGGTATTGTACTAGCCTTATTCTAACATATTAGGCAAAACTTTACAAGGGAGATCATACTTCCATAATTAAAGAGAGCTTGAGCATCCTTTCCTTCTAAACATGCAAGCCACATCTTGCATTATCCACAGCCTAGTTATTGATAAATTAGTCATTGACATAATGTCTAAAAATGTCTGCTTCCAACACTAAAATAGCTGGCTTGGTTATGATGGCAAAGCAAGTGTGGTCAAGCATAATCAACCATAAGTAAAATTTGCATTTGTCACACAAAAAAGTGGATTATTGTTATTATTCCAGATGTTGGAAAAAAATAAATTAAAGCATTATTATAAGAGCATTGTCTTAATTAGCACATAATTTAGCAATCTGACCACTGCTTCAGTATTTATAAAAATTAACAGATTACTTTTTGTTTTATGTTTCACATAATGTACATTTCTTACAGCTGTTTTAGAGTTGGAAGCAGGTAATTAATTTTTAAGCTTTATGTCATTAACAATTTTAGCAACAATTCACAACTGAGTGTGGATAATCCAATATTTACACACTGT